>NW_028296489.1:170000-200000 GCF_964197995.2 Scardinius erythrophthalmus | reverse complement strand
GGGCGTGGCAGGGGGGCTCGACAGCGCCCCCTGGAACAGAATCTGAAATCTTGGACACATACAAGAACGTATTAGTATGAAACTCGGTACACATATAGATCTCATCAGGCCGAACAACTTCGGCACTCTCTGTTATTAGCTCCGCCCAGCAGGAAGTCGGCTATTATGGGTTGTTTGAAAAACGTATGCTCTGGAATTTGAAATACTCCTCCTAGAGAATTCATCCGATCGCCACCAATCTCGGTGTGCATGAAGACAAGACATTGAGGATGAAAAATTGCCAGGGGATTTTTGATATCTCGAACGGTTTGCCCGTGGAGAGGAAACGAATTTAACTGATTAACTGATGTTGATGAAACTTCAGCAGTGTGTTCGTGGTAAGAGGCCGATCAGATGGATGTGACTATTGTGAGTCAAAGTTATAGCGCCACCAACTGGCAGCAGGAAGTGTGTCACTTTCAAAATGTTTTTGACAAAAGTGGGGGGGGTTAGTTTTACCCACAATTACAAAAATCAGTACGTATATTGGTCTCATCGAGCCGGACAACTTTTTAATTTACAGGCATTAGCTGCAACCAACAGGAAGTCAGATATTTTGGTCTGAATATGGATTTTTTGTTAAATCAGCCTCTGAGTTTTTAGTTACTCCTCCTAAAAGGTTTATTTTATTCCCACCAAACTTTTTCAACATGATAAAAATATATTAATGATGCTAAATTGTAAACGGATATTGAATATCTCAAACGGTTTTGCTATGGCGAGGGATTGAATTAATGTCAAAAAGGAAGCAGGAAACATCTCATAACTTCTAAAAATGTAATTATTCACCATGTATTTTTATATAAAATTATACAAATATTAGAACTAAACCTATTTTATTCTGTTTTTGCAATTCAAGAAGTATGAAAAAGTTAAAAACAGGCTATTTAGTGCTATTTGGTTCAACAAAAAAGCAAACATAGGGCTATACTGCCCTCTTGTGTCCAAAAGGATATCAAACTAGTATATAAAACGTTTTACTAGGTAGGCCTATTGTATTTAAATATGAATTTATTAGGTATATGACTGTGAGGATATTTTCCCATCGGTTAATCGACGAGTGACACGAGTGGGTGCTTTTAAATCGCTAACTATAGTATACTATATACTAGTAAAATACAGACGTCTGCACAGACATTGATAATGGTGCGGAGTAGAGCGAGCATTTTCAATGTATTCCTATGGATGTAGGAATTAACTAAAACATTTTATTTATGTTTTTGTGTCCACTGTTCAACCGCAACCGCATCACACACACACACACATTCCAGAATTGCAATCTTGACATCGCAGCCTGTTCATTATAGCCCTAATACAATATAATAATAAAAATAGTCAACCTAACATAAACGAATTACACTGCTCTGTTTAAATAGTCAGTAGTACAATTTGTACCATTCACAGAAAGCAGAGCTCCTGTCATGGTGAATCAAGATGACAGAAGCAGAATGCAAGTAACTCAGGTTTATTGAAGATATAACAAGTGAAAGTCCGATGATGTAACAAGTGAAAGTCCGATGATGAGAGAGATGCTGGTGACACAGGGACTGGATGGTCAGCGAGGTCCGTGGTGAAGTGCCGTAACCGTGAAACCCAAGTGAAGACGATATCCGAAGAACAGAGAACAGGAACTGGAACTGGAACAGGAAACAGGGACGCCGACAATACTGGGATCACAAACGGGAGACATCAACCAACGATCTGACAATGAGAGGAGAATGCGGTGAGGCTTTATAGGAGACTGAATGAGCTGCAGCTGGGGTGATGAATGAGATCAGCTGGATCGCTGATCCTCCGGAATGAGTGCCACGCCCACTCACACACACACACACACACACAGAACAACAGTTACACGAGACACGAAGGAAACAATGAATTTATGAACCGTGACAGCTCCACTGTGATGTTTCCAAGCACATTTTTGTGTGTGTGAAGAGGATGATTTTTTCCATCGATATTGGAACACGAGTGAAGTACAAAGCCTATAATAAACAATAGTTTAGCATCCAAATACATCGCAAATATTGAAACATTGATTCTAATGAGAGGGTTACGTTAGACCAACACTGCTAACTTATTCTGATTTTATGATACACTCAAAATATTCCACAACAAATCCTTTAAGACAAGTAATATTTTCTGTCTTATATATATATATACGTGTATATATATATATACGTGTATATATATATATATATACGTGTATATATATATATATATATATATATATATATATATATATATATGTATATGTATGTGTGTGTGTGTGTGTGTGTGTGTGTGTATATATATATATATATATATATATATATATATAGATAGATAGATATTTATATACATATATACATATATATATAAATATAGCTGCGAGCAGCGATGGAGGGCCAAAGCCGGCGGAGGGCCAAGTTACCTAAAGGCTCCGGGGTTGCGGTGCCACCGGCTTGGGCCCGTAATCGCTGAAGGGGCGAAAGCCCTATTGTTTTCGTTAGGATTATTATTATTATTATTATTATTATTGTTCTTCAAGGGTTCGGGGGCTTTTGGGGCCTTTAACGTGCTCAAAAACTCATGAAACTTTGCACGCAGGTCAGAACCCGCGGCCATTAGGGCCGGGCTGAAGATGGTACCCGGGCGTGTCAAGACATTGAGGATGCTAAATTGCGGACGGATTTTTGATATCTCGAACGGTTTGGCCGTGGCGAGGAAACAAATTTATGGTGAATAATGGAAACAGAAAGTGTGTTATAACTTCTGCATACATTAACTGATCTTGATTAAACTTCAGCAGTGTGTTCGTTGTAAGAGGCCGGTCACATGGATGTGACTATTGTGAGTCAAAGTTATAGCGCCACCAACTGGCAGCAGGAAGTGTGTCCCTTTCAAAATGCTTTAAAATCACCCTCTTATTTTTACCCGATTTGCTTCAAACTTTATGTGTATAATGTAAACACACGGCAGATGTAGACCTGTGAAAGGATTTTTGATATCTTTAATAATGTTGCCATGGCGACGCTTCAAACTTTAATTTTCTTTTTTGATGCTTTTGAGACTCTTAACATACTTGAAATTGCATGAAACTTGACAGACACATGTCAAGTCAAGTCAAGTCATCTTCATTTATATAGCGCTTTTAACAATGTAGATTGTCTCAAAGCAGCTTTACAGAGATAAGCGTATAATTTAAGGTAACAGAGATTGTTTCGGCTTTACAGCAGAGTTAAGTTATTTCCATCTAAAGTTAGTTTTAATTGATTTGGTTCCGTCGCAATGATCATTTGTTATTAAATTAGGGGCCGCTAAGACGACACCATTCTCTCTACACAGACTTTAAACGCGAACCTGTGAGAAACGCTGATGGCAGTCACATGCGCATTTAGAATGGGTTCTATAGTTATGTGCGTTAGAATATACGCAGGTTTGGAATTCCCTACAAGCCAAGCCTAAACAAAATACTTGTCTTTCCTTATACATTTTGATAAGGAATTTTATTTTATTTGTTGCTTTGGGGTAGGACCGCAAGACGAATTTTCCCGACAACGCCTTATCTGTATAGTGGTAGTGGGATCCTCCATAGGGAGAGACTAGTTGGCACTTCAGCACTGCGTTGTCATCGGTCCAGGTGAAGGTCCTTCGTCAGATCTGGATACGGCCTGGATCCGGCAGGCTGCGGGAAAACCTTGGGATAAACACAGACACTAAAATTTGCGTAGATGCCATTCTTCTCATGATGTAACGAGTACATCAGGATTTTTGGGAAGTGTTCCCGGTTCCGGCTGACCTAATCTATGCAGCATAACATTAAATTATAGAAGTCTATAATGTATTATGTGAAAGCTAGGTCAAAGAGATGTGTCTTTAATCTGGCTTTGAACTGACAGAGTGTGTCTGCTTCCCGGACAATGGTAGGAAGACTGTTCCAGAGTTTTGGTGCTAAATAGGAAAAGGATCTACCGCCAGCAGTGGATTTTGATATTCTAGGTATAATCAACTGGCCGGAATTTTGAGATCATAATAGACGTGACGGACTATAATGCGTTAAGAGCTCGCTCAAGTACTGCGGAACTAAACCATTCAGTGCTTTGTAAGTAATCAGCAATATTTTAAAATTTATGCGATGTTTAATAGGGAGCCAGTGCAGTTTTGACAGAACTGGGCTAATATGGTCATACTTCCTGGTTCTGGTAAGAACTCGAGCTGCTGCGTTTTGGACCAGCTGTAGTTTGTTTATTAAGCGTGCAGGGCAACCACCCAGTAGAGCATTACAATAATCTAGCCTTGAGGTCATGAACGCATGAACTAATTGTTCCGCATTTGTCAATGAGAGCATATGACGTAATTTAGATATATTTTTAAGATGGAAAAATGCAGTTTTACAGATACTAGACACGTGACTTTCAAATGAAAGATTGGTATCAAAGAGCACACCCAGGTTCCTAACCGACGACGAAGACTTAACAGAGCAGCCATCAAGTGTTAGACAGTATTCTAGATTATTACGTGAGGAAGTTTTTTGTCCAATAATTAGAAACTCTGTTTTTTCAGAATTTAGAAGTAGGAAATTACAAGTCATCCAATTTTTTATATCCGCTATGCATTCCGTTAATTTTGTGAATTGATAAGTTTCGTTAGGTTTTGAAGAAATATAGAGCTGAGTATCGTCAGCATAACAGTGAAAGCTAATTCCATGTTTCCTAATGATATCTCCTAATGGTAGCATGTACAGAGTGAACAGCAGCGGTCCTAATACTGAGCCTTGTGGTACGCCATACTTAACCTGTGATCGATGAGACATCTCATCATTTACTGCTACAAACTGATAACGGTCAGATAAGTATGATTTAAACCATGCTAGTGCATTTCCTGTAATGCCAACATAATGTTCGAGTCTATTTAAAAGAACGTTGTGGTCGATGGTGTCAAATGCAGCGCTAAGATCGAGTAACACTAATAGAGAGATACAACCACGATCGGATGATAAGAGCAAATCATTTGTGACTCTAACGAGAGCTGTTTCGGAACTATGGTACGGTCTAAATCCGGACTGGAAATCCTCGCAGATATCATTTCTTTCAAGAAAGGAACACAGTTGTGAAGATACTGCCTTTTCTAATATCTTTGACAGAAAAGGTAGATTCGAGATCGGCCTGTAATTGACTAATTCTGAAGGATCAAGTTGCGTTTTTTTAACAAGCGGTTTAATCAAAGCCAGCTTAAAGGTTTTTGGTACGTATCCTAGAGACAAAGACGAATTAATGATATTAAGAAGAGGATCTATGACCTCTGGAAGTATTTCTTTCAGTAGCTTAGTCGGTATAGGGTCTAACATACATGTTGTAGATTTAGATGATTTAATGAGTTTAGTAAATTCTTCCTCTCCTATAGCAACGAATGAATCAAATTTTTCCTCAGGGAGACTACAATGCACTGCCTGATGCGATACTGTAGTAGACGATTGCATAGTTATAATTTTGTCCCTGATATTATCAATCTTATAAGTGAAGAAGTTCATAAAGTCATTACTGCTGTGTTGCTTGGAAACTTCGGTGCTTGAAGCTTTATTTTTCGTTAGTTTAGCCACCGTTTCAAATAAATACCTAGGATTATGTTTATTTTCTTCTAATAGGGTTGAAAAATAAGCAGATCTAGCAGCTTTTAAAGCCTCTCTGTAAGTAATTGAGCTCTCTTTCCATGAAATGCGAAATACCTCTAGTTTTGTTTTCTTCCAGTTGCGCTCCATTTTTCTGGCTGCTCTCTTAAGGGCCCGAGTGTGCTCGTTGTACCACGGCGTTGGACTATTTTCTTTAATCTTCTTTAAGCGCAACGGAGCAACTGTGTCTAAAGTGCTGGAAAAGAGAGAGTTAAACGTTTCTGTTGTAATATCTAGTTCTTCTAAGCTATCTGAGATGCTGAGATGATGAAACTGATTAGGAAGATTATTAATAAAGCAATCTTTAGTAGCAGAAGTGATAGGTCTCACATATTTGAAACACGGAGTCGGCTTTGCAGCCTTGGCTAAATGCAAATTACACGAGACTAGATAATGATCTGAGATGTCATCGCTCTGCTGCAGAATTTCAACGGCATCCACATCTATTCCGTGTGATAATATTAGATCTAGAGTATGATTACGACGATGAGTAGGTCCTGACACGTGTTGTCTAACTCCAATTGAATTTACAATGTCTTTAAATACCAATCCCAATGCATCTTTTTCATTATCGATGTGTATATTAAAATCACCAACAATTAGTACTTTATCTGCAGTCAATATTAATTCTGATAGAAAGTCCGCAAATTCTTTGATAAAGTCTGTATGGTGCCCTGGTGGCCTGTATACAGTAGCCAGCACAAATCTCAAACGTGATTTATCGTTTACACTATATATTTTTACATTAAGCACCAATGCTTCAAAAGAATTATATTTAAAACTTGATTTCTTAGTGGTTTTGAAACTATTACTATAGATTACAGCAACACCACCCCCTTTGCGTTTCAGACGAGGCTCATGTTTATAACAGTAATCTTGCGGGGTTGATTCATTTAAAGTAATGTAATCGTTTGGTTTTAGCCAGGTTTCTGTCAAACACAGCACATCTAGGTTATTATCTGAAATCATATCATTAACAATGAGTGCTTTTGAAGTAAGCGATCGAATATTCAGCAACCCAAGCTTTAGCATTTGCTCATCTGTATTATAGCTGTTTTTTATTTGTTGAACATCAATTAAATTTTTAACCTTAGTTGGGTTTAAACGTTTTTTGGATTTCCAAATTCGGGGAACAGACACAGTCTCTATATGATGATAGCTAGGTGAAAGAGGCTCTATGTGATGGGATTTATCTGACCTTGGTGACGAGAGGCCGCTAGCAGACAGTCGGTTTAGCCAGTCTGTCTGCTTCCTGACCTGAGCCCCAGATTGTCATGTTTGAGCTCTAAGACTATGAGCCATATTACTAGAGAGAAGAGCAGCACCATCCCAGGAGGGATGAATACCATCTCTTTTCAACAGGTCAGGTTTGCCCCAAAAACTTTTCCAATTGTCTATGAATTCTATATTATTAAGCGGACACCACTTAGACAGCCAACCGTTAAGCGAACACAATCTACTAACTATCTCATCACTCCTGCGAACAGGAAGGGGGCCAGAGCAAATTACAGTCCTTGACATCGTACTTGCAAGTTCACACACCTCTTTAATATTAACATCACATTTATTAGCCCGTAGACATGTGCAAAGTTTCAGAAACGGGCGTGGTGAGGGGCTCAGTAGCGCCACCTTTAGTCATAAGTGGGGGGGTTAGTTTTATCAACAGCAACAAAACTTGGTATGTGTATTGTTCTCATCAAGACGGACAACTTTCTAATTTACATTAACCATCTCCGACCAACAGGAAGAGAGATATTTTGGTTTGAATGTGGATTTTTTGAAGAATTTTCTCTCCCTCTCTCTGTGTCTCTGTGTGTGTGAGGGGAGGGGGGGATTTGACTATTGCTTTTATATTGTTAATCAAGGTTTCAGGGGCTTTTGGGGTCCCTAACGTGCTCAAAAACTCTTGAAACTTTGCACACAAGTCAGAACCTCCTGCCATCAGGGACAGGCTGAAGCTGGTACCCGGGCGTGGCAGGGGGGCTCAACAGCGCCCCCTTGAACAGCATCCAAAAACTTGGTCCATAAATCAAACACGCTTGCATGTAATAATATGAAACTCGGTACACATATAGATCTCATTGGGCCGAACAACTTTCATGCTCTAAGTTTTATGCCAGCCCAACAGGAAGTCGGCTTTTCAGGGTTGTTTGAAAAACGCATGTTGTGGAATTTAATGTACTCCTCCTACAGAATTCATCCGATCCCCACCAAACTCGGTCAGCGTGAAGTCAAGACATTGAGAATGCTAAATTGCGGACGGATTTTTGATATCTCGAACGGTTTGGCCGTGGCGAGGAAACGAATTTATGGCGAGAAAAGAGAAACAGGAAGTGTGTTATAACTTCTGCATACATTAACTGATCTTGATAAAACTTCAGCAGTGTGTTCGTTTTCAGAGGCCGATCACATTGATGTGACTATTGTGAGTCAAAGTTATAGCGTCACCAACTGGCAGCAGGAAGTGTGTCACTTTCAAAATTCTTTGATGTCACCCTCTTAGGTTTACCCGATTTGCTTCAAACTTTATGTGTATAATGTAGACACACGGCAGATGTAGACCTGTGAAAGGATTATTGATATCTTAGATACTGTTGCCGTGGCGACGCATCAAACTTTAATATTCTTTTCGGATGCGTTTGAGACTCTTAGCATGCTTGAAATTGGATGAAACTCGACAGATACATCACATTTATTAGCCAGTAGACATGTGCAAAGTTTCAGAAACGGGCGTGGTGGAATGGCTCAGTAGCGCCACCTTTAGTCAAAAATGGGGGCTTCGTTTTTCCTAGAATCACAAAAATCGGTATGTATATTGTTCTCATCGAGCCGGAAAACTTTCTAATTTAGAGTTATTAGCTCCGACCACCAGGAACTCAGATATTTTGGATTGAATGTGGATTTTCTGGAGAATTTTCTCTCTCTCTGTCTGTCTCTGTGTTTGTGAGGGGTGGGAGGGATTTGTCTGTTGAGTTTAATATTTGTTTTCAAGGTTTCAGGGGCTTTTGGGACCCTTAACGTGCTCGAAAACTCTTGAAACTTTGCACACAGGTCAGAACCCACGGCTGAAGCTGGTACCCGGGCGTGGCTGGGGGGCTCAACAGCGCCCCCTTGAACGGGGTTCTAAAACTTGGTCCATATATCAAACACGCTTGCATGAATTAATATGAAGCTCGGTACACATATAGATCTCATTGTGCCGAACAACTTTCCCCCGGTCAAGTTTCACGCCAGCCCAACAGGAAGTCGGCTATTATGGGTTGTTTGGAAAACGCTTGCTGTGGAATGTGATGTACTCATCCTAGAGAATTCCTTCAATCACCTCCAAACTCAGTCAGCATGAAGTCAAGACATTGATGATGCTAAATTGCGGACGGATTTTTGATATCTCGAACGGTTTGGCCGTGGCGAGGAAACAAATTTATGGCGAGAAAAGAGAGGAGACGAAGTGTTATAACTTCTGCATACATTAACTGATCTTGATGAAACTTTAGCAGTGTGTTCGTGGTAAGAGGCAGATCAGATGGATGTAACTATTGTGAGTCAAAGTTATAGCGCCACCAACTGGCAGCAGGAAGTGTGTCACTTTCAACATGCGTTTGACAAAAGTGGGGGGGTTAGTTTTACCAACAGTTACAAAAATCAGTATATATATTGGTCTCACCGAGCCGGACAACTTTCTAATTTACAGTTATTAGCTCAGAGCAAAAGGAAGTCAGATATTTTGGTTTGAATGTGGATTTTTTGGATATTTCAGACTCGGATTCAGTGAACGGATATTAAACATCTCAAACGGTTTTGCTATAGTGATGGACTAAAGTAAAGTTACACTTAAAGCCTCATCTTCTAAAAATGTAATTAAACACCATTTATTTCTATATAAAAGTATAAAAATATCACAACTAAACCCATTTTATTCTTTTTTTTTTCAATTTAATAAATATTTATAAGTTTAAAAATAGTAATTGTACTATTTAGTCCCATAAAAGTCAAGTCATACATAGGGCTATACTGCCCTCTTGTGTTCAAAATCAGGTAGGCCTATTGTATCTACATAAAAATATACTAGGTATGTGACGGTGAGAATATTTTACCACCGGTTAATCGACGTGTGACACCGCTGGGGGCTTTTGAATCTCCAACTTAAAAACGAAAGTAAAATATGTTCGTCCGCACTGACATTGATAGTGGTTGAGCGAGCTTTTCAAATGAATTCCTATGGAAGTAGGAATTAACTGAAAAACGTTCACTCTGTTCTGCTCGTTCCTCGCCGTGGATGCGCACCGTTATGAATGCCCGTGCAGCCATGAGCATTTTAGTTTAATTTTAAAATTAGCGCCTTTCGGGGGTGGATTGCTTGAAATTATTTTACAAAAGCACAATGTTGTGTTTTATTGCGACTGTACACAAATATAAGTTAACACTTTGCAGTTTGAATGTCGTCCTGTATAATGACGGAGTATGTTTTTATGTGTCCACTGTTCAATCGCGCCCACGCCACACACACACACGCACCCACACACACACGGTTTACTATCTTTGTGGGGACTCTCCATAGATTTAATGATTTTTATACTGTACAAACTGTATATTTTATCTCCTTACACTAACCCTACCCCTAAACCTACCCATCACAGAAAACCTTCTGCATTTTTACATTTCTAAAAAAACTCATTCTGTATGAAGCTTGTTTACCCATGGGGACCTCTATTTAGGTCCCCACTGTGATACGAGTCCACATGAGTCTGTGTGCATTCAGGTTAAAGTCCCCACCGGGACAGAAAAACACGAACACACACACACACACACACACACACACACACACACACACACACACACACACACACACACACACACACACACACACACACACACACACACACACTCACACACACACACACACACACAGATTCCAGCATTGCAATCTTGACATCACAGCCTGATCATTATAGCCTTAATAAAATATAATAATAAAATAGTCAACCTAACATATAAAAATTACACTGCTCTAAATAGTCAGTAGTACAATTCGTACATGCACAGTAAGCACCGCTCCACTGTGATGTTTCCAAGCACATTTTTGCGCATGTGAAGAGGATGATTTTTTCCATCAATATTGGAACAGGAGTGAAGAACAAAGCCTATGATAAAGAATAGTTTAGCATCCAAATACATGGCAAATGTTGAAAAATTTTGATTCTAATGAGAGGGTTACGTGAACCCAACACTGCTTACTTTCATTTTTATTTTTACATTAAATTTAAAGGATTTGTTGTGGAATATTTTGAGTGTATCATAAAATCAGAATAAGGTAAGTCAAGTAATATTTTCTGTCTTTTATATGTTTATATATGTGTGTATATATATATATATATATATATATATATATATATATATATATATATATATAGCTGCGAGCAGCGATGAAGGGCCAAAGCCGGCGGTACCGCCACCCCGGTGCCTTTAGGTAAAGGCACCGGGGTTGCGGTGCCACCGGCTTGGGCCCGTAATCACTGCTCGCAGCTATGTTTATTATTATTATTATTATTATTATTGTTCAAGGGTTCGGGGGCTTTTGGGGCCCTTAACAGACTCAAAAACTCATGAAACTTTGCACACGGGTCAGAACCCGCGGCCATTAGGGCCGGGCTGAAACTGGTACCCGGGCGTGGCAGGGGGACTCGACAGCGCCCCCTGGAATAGAATCCAAAAACTTGGTCCATAAATCAAACACGCTTGCATGTAATAATATGAAACTCGGTACCAGTGTTGTATAAAGTACTAGAAAGCAATACTTGAGTAAAAGTACAAGTATTGTACTAGAAAAAGACTTTGGTAGAAGTGAAAGTTACCTTTTAGAATATTACTTAAGTAAAAGTCTTAAAGTATCTGATATATACTGTACTTAAGTATCAAAAGTAATTTTCTGATATTTAATGTACTTAAGTAATTGAAGTAAAAGTAAAAGTTTTTTTTTTTTTTTTGATTATGCGTTGAATTCAGCGATCACGGAATCGCGAAAAACTGGAGGGACTGTGTAGCCTGTACTGTAGGCTACTTGTGTTATCGTTTATCTCCCACTGCATGTACCTTTAGCTGTAAAAAAAAAATTGCATCACAATAAGTGTATTGTGATTGTCACTAACATTTTTGTAATTAAACTGAATTTTATTAGGTTTAGTGACATGTTACAATGTTTATAATTTCTGGTAAGCTACGCTTTTTTATTATTTCAATTCAATTCAATTGTGATTTGATTTAATATTGACTCATTTGTATAAATATTAGGTAGGCTACTCAAGATCTGCGTTAATTTTTCAAAAAAACAAAAACAAAAAAAAACTCCCCTAATGCTGTAAACATACAGAGAGCCCTAGCTTGTAGTAGGCTATTATTTAAGGTTAAAAATAATTAAATAGAATGCGTTTTTTTTTTATTATAATAAAAACTTTAATGATATAAGTAAAAATATAATAAATATGTAATATAGAACACATATTTAGCAAAATACTCTCTATAGCTATTTTTTGTCTTGCCAACTGTGCTATAGCCTATTATTAAATGGCTTTCCTGAGGTAAATGTGACATAATTGTCCTCCAGCTATGTTATTTACCTCTTCACGCTGATGAAAAACACTTATTGATCGATATTATGTATGAGGAACATTTCGGTAAGTTATAGGCCTACTGTATCTTTCAACAGTATTCATGTTTTTTTTTTACTATTAGCTAGTACAGATGATCGGTTCACTTGAGCTAGGGATCTGTCATCTGTCACGTAACATTTACAAGCGCCAAAACAGTATTTATTTTTTGAATTTCGTAATAAAATTGACATAATCTGAGTTTAAAAACAAAACAAAAAAGTTTTATATCATAATGTAACCTGCTCTGTCTAGTCTGTCGGTCGTCCTCTTTGCTTCGCGATTTTTCTGTGCGTGAGAAAATTGATGTGAGGCGTGAGAGCGTGTGGAAAAAGTCAATTGCGTGTGTCTCACCGTGAATGCGTGAGAGTTGGCAGCTCTGTAAGTTAAACGTGCTCCAGGTCCTCCGGCAGGTTCTCGTGCTTCCATGGCGGTTTCAGTTGTGCTTCCTCCTCCTTTGGCATGGCAACAAACAAGCATTACGCTGAAATAGAGCGCGCGCCGTGCGTACTGCAATCTAGGAGCAGTGATTCGCCAAACCTCCCTTATTGTAGTCGCACACATTTCTTCTGATTTTATTTTGTAGTAACGAGTAACGAAGATGCTTAGTGGAAATATAGCGGAGTAAAAGTATACATTTTATCTAGGAAATGTAGTGGAGTAAAAGTGAAAGTTGACATAAATTTAAATAACGAAGTAAAGTACAGATACGTGAAATTTCTACTTAAGTACAGTAACGAAGTATTTGTACTCCGTTACATTACAACACTGCTCGGTACACATATAGATCTCATCGAGCCAAACAACTTTCGTGCTCTAAGTTTTACGCCAGCTCAACAGGAAGTTGGCTATTTAGGGTTGTTTGAAAAACACATTCTGTGGAATTTAATGTACTTCTCCTACAGAATTCATCCGATCCCCAGCAAATTCGGTCAGTTTGAAGTCAAGACATTGAGGATGCTAAATTGCGGACGGATTTTTGATATCTCGAATGGTTTGGCCGTGGCGAGGAAACGAATTTATAGCGAGAAAAGAGAAACAGGAAGTGTGTTATAACTTCTGCATACATTGACTGATCTTGATAAAACTTCAGCAGTGTGTTCGTTGTCAGAGGCCGATCACATTGATGTGACTATTGTGAGTCAAAGTTATAGCGCCACCAACTGGCAGCAGGAAGTGTGTCACTTTCAAAATGCTTTGAAGTCACCCTCTTAGGTTTACCCGATTTGCTTCAAACTTTATGTATATAATGTAAATACACAGCAGATGTAGAACTGTGAAAGGATTATTGATATCTTAGATACTGTTGCCGTGGCAACGCATCAAACTTTAATGTTCTTTCCGGATGCGTTTGAGACTCTTAGCATGCTTGAAATTGGATGAAACTCGACAGACACATAACACTTATTAGCCAGTAGACATGTGAAAAGTTTCAGAAACGGGCGTGGCAGGGGGGCTCAACAGCGCCCCCTTGTAAGGGGTCTGAAAACTTGTTCCATATATCAAACACGCTTGCATGAATTAATATGAAACTCGGTACACATATAGATCTCATCGGGCCAAACAACTATCCCTCTTTTAAGTTTTACGCCAGCCAAACTAGAAGTTGGCTATTATTGGTTGTTTGGAAAACGCTTGCTGTGGAATGTGAAGTACTCCTCCTAGAAAATTCACTGTGTCCCCTCCAAACTCGGTGTGCATGTAGTCAAGACTTTGAGGATGCTAAATTGCGGACGGATTTTTGATATCTCGAACGGTTTGGCCGTGGCGAGGAATCGAATTTATGGCGAGAAAAGAGAAACACGAAGTGGAATAAATTCTGCATACATTGACTGATCTTGATGAAACTTCAGCAGTGTGTTCGTGGTAAGAGGCCGATCAGATGGATGTAACTATTGTGAGTCAAAGTTATAACGCCACAAACTGGCAGCAGGAAGTGTGTCACTTTCAACATGCTTTTGACAAAAGTGGGGGGGTTAGTTTTAACTACAGTAAAAAAAAATAGTACGTATATTGTTCTCATCAAGCCGGACAACTTTCTAATTTACATTCATTAGCTCCAGCCATCAGGAAGTCAGATATTTTGGTCTGAATGTGGATTTTTTTGCAAAATCAGCCTCTGAATATTTAGCCACTCCTCTTAAACTATTTATTTTATTCCCACCAAACTTTTTCAACATGATGAAAATACATTAAATATGCTAAATTGTGAATGGATAATAAATATCTCAAACATTTTTGCTATAGTGAGGGACTAAAGTAATGTACAAAAAGGAAACTAAAAGCCTCATCTTCTAAAAATGTAATTAAAAAACATTTATTTCTATATAAAAGTATACAAATATCACAACTAAACCCATTTTATTCTTTTTTTTTTTTCAATTTGATAATTATTTATAAGTTTAAAAAATAGTAATTGTACTATTTAGTCCCATAAAAGTCAAGTCATACATAGGGCTATACTGCCCTCTTGTGTTCAAAATCAGGTAGGCCTATTGTATCTACATAAAAATATACTAGGTTTGTGACGGTGAGAATATTTTACCACTGGTTAATCTATGTGTGACACCGCTGGGGGCTTTTGAATCGCCAACTTAAAAACGAAAGTAAAATATGCTCGTCCGCACTGACATTGATAGTGGTTGAGCGAGCGTTTCAAATTAATTCCTATGGAAGTAGGAATTAACTGAAAAACATTCCTCGCTCGTTCCTCGTCGTGGACGCACACCGTTATGAATGCCCGTGCAGCCGTGAGCATTTTAGTTTAATTTTAAAATTAGCGCCTTTCGGGGGGTGGATTGCTTGAAATTATTTTACAAAAGCACAATGTTGTGTTTTATTGCGACTGTACACAAATATAAGTTAACACTTTGCAGTTTGAATGTCGTCCTGTATAATGACGGAGTATGTTTTTATGTGTCCACTGTTCAATCGCGCCCACGCCACACACACACACACACACACACACACACACACACGGTTTACTATCTTTGTGGGGACTCTCCATAGACTTAATGGTTTTTCTACTGTACAAACTGTATATTCTATCTCCTCACACTAACCCATACCCATAAACCTACCTATCCCAGAAAACTTTCTGCATTTTTACATTTCCAAAAAAACTCATTCTGTATGATTTATAAGCTTGTTTACCCATGGGGACCTCTATTTAGGTCCCCACTGTGACACGAGTCCCCATGAGTCTGTGTGCATTCAGGTTGAAGTCCCTACCGGGATAGAAAAACATGAACACACACACACACACACACACACACACACAAACACACATTCCAGCATTGCAATCTTGACATCGCAGCCTGTTCATTATAGCCTTAATAAAATATAATAATGAAATAGTTAACATAACATATAAAAAATACACTGCTCTAAATAGTCAGTAGTACAAATCGTACATTCACAGTAAGCACCGCTCCACTGTGATGTTTCAAGCACATTTTTGCACGTGTGAAGAGGATGATTTTTTCCGTCGATATTGGAACACGAGTGAAGAACAAAGCCTATAATAAAGAATAGTTTAGCATCCAAATACATCGCAAATGCTGAAACATTTTGATTCTAATGAAAGGGTTACGTGAGCCCAACAGTGCTTACTTTCGTTTTTATTTTTACATTAAATTTAAAAGATTTGTTGTGGAATATTTTGAGTGTATCATAAAATCAGAATAAGGTAATAAGGTTTCTGTCTTATATATATATATATATATATATATATATATATTATATATATATATATATATATATTATATATATATATATATATATATATATATATATATATATATATATATATATATATATAAAAATATAGCTGCGAGCAGCGATGAAGGGCCAACGCCGGTGGCACCGCCACCCCGGTGCCTTTAGGTAACTAAAGGCACGAGGGTTGCGGTGCCACCGGCTTGGGCCCGGAATCGCTGCTCGCAGCTATATTTAGGGCCCAAGCCCTGAAAGGGCGAAGGCCCTATTGTTTTTGGTAGGATTATTGTTTATTATTATTAGGGCCCAAGCCCTGAAAGGGCGCAGAGCCCTATTGTTTTCGTTAGGATTATTATTAGGGCCCAAGCCCTGAAAGGACGAAGGCCCTATTGTTTTCGGTAGGATTATTTATTATTATTTAGGGCCCAAGCCCTGAAAGGGCGAAGGCCCTATTGTTTTCGGTAGGATTATTTTTTTCTATTATTATTATTATTTTTCTTTTTGACTTTTGGGCACTTTTGGGGCCCTTAACATGCTCAAAAACTCTTGAAACTTTGCACACAGGTCAGAACGTGCGGCCATCAGGGCCGGGCTGAAGCTGGTACCCGGGCGTGGCAGGGGGGCTCGACAGCGCCCCCTGGAACAGCATCCGAACATTTGTCCATAAATCAAACACACTTGCATGTAATAATATGAAACTCGGTACACATATAGATCTCATCGGGCCGAACAACTTTCGTGCTCTAAGTTTTACGCCAGCCCAACAGGAAGTCGGCTATTAAGGGTTGTTTGGAAACGCATGGTCTGGTATTTGAAACACTTCTCCTAGGGAATTCACCCGATCAACACCAAACTCGGTGTGCATGAAGTCAAGGCATTGAGGATGAAAAATTGCCAGGGGATTTTTGATATCTTGAACGGTTTGGCCGTGGCGAGGAAACAAATTTATGGCGAATAATGGAAACAGGAAGTGTGTTATAACTTCAGCATACATTATCTGATCTTGATGAAACTTCAGCAGTGTGTTCGTTGTAAGAGGCCGAACACAAGGATGTGACTATTGTGAGTCAAAGTTATAGCGCCACCAACTGGCAGCAGGAAGTGTGTCACTTTGAAAATGCTTTGAAATCACTCTCTTATTTTTACCCGATTTGCTTCAAACTTTATGTGTATAATGTAGACACACGGCAGATGTAGATCTGTGAAAGGATTATTGATATCTTAGATACTGTTGCCATGGCAACGCATCAAACTTTATTATTCTTTTTAGATGCTTTTGAGACTATTAACATACTTGAAATTGCATGAAACTCGACAGACACATCACACTTATTAGCCAGTAGACATGTGCAAAGTTTCAAAAACGGGCGTTGTGGAATGGCTCAGTAGCGCCACCTTTAGTCAAAAATGGGGGCTTAGTTTTTCCTAGAATCACAAAAATCGGTATGTATATTGTTCTCATCGAGCCGGACAACTTTCTAATTTACACTTAATAGCTCAAAGCAACAGAAAGTCAGATATTTTGGTTTGAATGTGATTTTTTTGGAGAATTTTCTCTCTCTCTCTCTGTCTTGGAGTGTCTGAGGGGTGGGGGTGATTTGTCAGTTGAGTGAGATTTTACTTTTTCATTTGCTTTTCAAGGTTTTTGGGGCTTTTGGGTCCCTAAACGTGCTCGAAAACTCTTGAAACTTTGCACACAGGTCAGATCCCGCGGCCATCAGGGCGGGGCTGAATCTGGTAGCCGGGCGTGGCAGGGGGGCTCAACAGCGCCCCCTTGAATGGGGTTCTAAAATTTGGTCCATATATCAAACACGCTTGCATGAATTAATTTGAAACTCGGTACACATATAGATCTCATCGGGCCGAACAACTTTCGTGCTCTAAGTTTTACGCCAGCCCAACAGGAAGTCGGCTATTTAGGGTTGTTTGGAAACGCTTGCTGTGGAATTTAATGTACTCCTCCTAGGAAATACATCGATTCGCCTCCAAACTCGGTCAGCGTGAAGTCAAGGCATTGAGGATGCTAAATTGCGGACGGATTTTTGATCTCTTGAACGGTTTGGCCGTGGCGAGGAAATGAATTTATGGCGAGAAAAGAGAGACACGAAGTGTTATAACTTCTGCATACATTAACTGATCTTGATGAAACTTCAGCAGTGTGTTTGTGGTAAGAGGCCGATCAGATGGATGTAACTATTGTGAGTCAAAGTTATAGCGCCACCAACTGGCAGCAGGAAGTGTGTCACTTTCAACATGCTTTTGACAAAAGTGGGGGGGTTAGTTTTACCAACAGTTACAAACATGAGTATATATATTGGTCTCACCGAGCCGGACAACTTTCTAATTAACAGTCATTAGCTCAGAGCAAAAGAAAGTCAGATATTTTGGTTTGAATGTGGATTTTTTGGATATTTCAGACTGAGTTTTTAGCTACTCTTCCAAACTGGCTTATTTTATTCACACCAAACTTTTTCAAAATGATGAAAATACATTAAAGATGCTAAATTGTGAATGGATATTAAACATCTCAAATGGTTTTGCTATAGTGAGGGACTGAAGTAATGTACAAAAATTAAACACTAAAAGCCTCATCTTCTAAAAATGTAATTATACACCATTTATTTCTATAAAAGTATACAAATATCACAACCAAACTCATTTTATTTTTTTATTTTTTTTTTTATAATTATTTATAAGTTTAAAAATAGTAATTGTACTATTTAGTCTCATAAAAGTCAAGTCATACATAGGGCTATACTGCCCTCTTGTGTTCAAAATCAGGTAGGCCTATTGTATTTACATAAAAATATACTAGGTATGTGACGGTGAGAATATTTTACCACCGGTTAATCGACGTGTGACACCGCTGGGGGCTTTTGAATAGCAAAAGTAAAAATGAAAGTAAAATATTTTCGTCCGCACTGACATTGATAGTGGTTGATATTAATAATAATAATTTGTTACATTTATATAGCGCTTTTTCTGAGACCTCAAAGCGCTTTACATAGATGGGGGGAATCTCTTCAACCACCGCCAATGTGCAGCATCCACTTGGATGATGCGACGGCAGCCATATTGCGCCAGAACGCCCACCACACACCAGCTTACTGGTGGAGAGGAGACAGTGATGAAGCCAATCAGTATATCAGTACATGGGGATGATTAGTAGGCCATGATGGATAGAGGCCAAGGGGCAAATTTGGCCAGGATGCCGTGGTTACACCCCTACTCTTTTTCGAAGGACATCCTGGGATTTTTAATGACCACAGAGAGTCAGGACCTCGGTTTAACGTCTCATCCGAAGGACGGTGCTCTTTTGGCAGTATAGTGTCCCCGTCACTACACTGGGGCATTAGGACTCACACAGACCACAGGGTGAGCGGTTGAGCGGGCGTTTTAAATGAATTCCTATGGAAGTAGGAATAAACTGAAAAACGTTCACTCTGTTCTGCTCGTTCCTTGTCGTGGATGCGCACCATGAATGCCCGTGCAGCCATGAGCATTTTAGTTTAATTTTAAAATTAGCGCCTTTCGGGGGGTGGATTGCTTGAAATTATTTTACAAAAGCACAATGTTGTGTCTTATTGCGACAGTACACAAATATAAGTTAACACTTTGCAGTTTGAATGTGGTCCTGTATAATGACGTATGTTTTTATGTGTCCACTGTTCCATCGCGCCCACGCCACACACACACACACACACACACACACACACACACACACACACACACACACACGGTTTACTATCTTTGTGGGGACTCTCCATAGACTTAATGGTTTTTATACTTTACAAACTGTATATTCTATCTCCTCACACTAACCCTACCCCTAAACCTACCCATTACAGAAAACTTTCTGCATTTTTACATTTCCAAAAAGACTCATTCTGTATGATTTCTAAGCTTGTTTACCCATGGGGATCTCTATTTAGGTCCCCACTGTGAGCTCCCTCCAAAGATTCTCTATTGGGTTTAGGTCTGGAGACTGGCTAGGCCACGCCAGAACCTTGATATGCTTCTTACAGAGCCACTCCTTGGTTATCCTGGCTGTGTGCTTCGGGTCTTTGTCATGTTGGAAGACCCAGCCTCGACCCATCTTCAATGCTCTAACTGAGGGAAGGAGGTTGTTCCCCAAAATCTCGCAATACATGGCCCCGGTCATCCTCTCCTTAATACAGTGCAGTCGCCCTGTCCCATGTGCAGAAAAACACCCCCAAAGCATGATGCTACCACCTCCATGCTTCACAGTAGGGATGGTGTTCTTGGGATGGTACTCATCATTCTTCTTCCTCCAAACACGTTTAGTGGAATTATGACCAAAAAGTTATATTTTGGTCTCATCTGACCACATGACTTTCTCCCATGACTCCTCTGGATCATCCAAATGGTCATTGGCAAACTTAAGACGGGCCTTGACATGTGCTGGTTTAAGCAGGGGAACCTTCCGTGCCATGCATGATTTCAAACCATGACGTCTTAGTGTATTACCAACAGTAACCTTGGAAACGGTGGTCCCAGCTCTTTTCAGGTCATTGACCAGCTCCTCCCGTGTAGTTCTGGGCTGATTTCTCACCTTTCTTAGGATCATTGAGGCCCCACGAGGTGAGATCTTGCATGGAGCCTCAGTCCGAGGGAGATTGACAGTCATGTTTAGCTTCTTCCATTTTCTAATGATTGCTCCAACAGTGGACCTTTTTTCACCGAGCTGCTTGGCAATTTCCCCGTAGCCCTTTCCAGCCTTGTGGAGGTGTACAATTTTGTCTCTAGTGTCTTTGGACAGCTCTTTGGTCTTGGCCATGTTAGTAGTTGGATTCTTACTGATTGTATGGGGTGGACAGGTGTCTTTATGCAGCTAACGACCTCAAACAGGTGCATCTAATTTAGGATAATAAATGGAGTGGAGGTGGACATTTTAAAGGCAGACTAACAGGTCTTTGAGGTTCAGAATTCTAGCTTATAGAAAGGTGTTCAAATACTTATTTGCAGCTGTATCATACAAATAAATAGTTAAAAAATCATATATTGTGATTTCTGGATTTTTTTTTTTTAGATTATGTCTCTCACAGTGGACATGCACCTACGATGACAATTTCAGACCCCTCCATGATTTCCAAGTGGGAGAACTTGCAAAATAGCAGGGTGTTCAAATACTTATTTTCCTCACTGTATATATATATATATATATATATGAAGGGCCAAAGCTGGCGGTACCGCCACCCCGGTGCCACCGGCTTGGGCCCGTAATCGCTGCTCGCAGCTATATTTATTATTTTTTTCTACTTCTCGGTCACTTTTGGGGCCCTTAACATGCTCGAAAACTCTTGAAGCTTTGCACACAGGTCAGAACCTGCGGCCATTAGGGCCGGGCTGAAGCTGGTACCCGGGCGTGGCAGGGGGGCTCGACAGCGCCCCCTGGAATGGTGTCTGAAAACTTGGTCCATAAATCAAACACACTTGCATATAATAATATGAAACTCAGTACACATATAGATCTCATCGGGCCGAACAACTTTCGTGCTCTAAGTTTTACACCAGCCCAACAGGAAGTCGGTTATTATACGTTATTTGGAAAACGCATACAATGGAATGTGAAATACTCCTCCTAGGGAATTCATCCGATCGCCAACAAACTCGGTGTGCATGAAGACAAGACACTGAGGATGCTAAATTGCGGACGGATTTTTGATATCTCAAACGGTTTGGCCGTAGCGAGGAAACAAATTTATGGCGAGAAAAGAGAAACAGGAAGGGTGTTATAACTTCTGCATACATTGACTGATCTTGATAAAACTTCAGCAGTGTGTTCATGGTAAAAGGCCGATCACATGGATGTGACAATTGTGAGTCAAAGTTATAGCGCCACCAACAGGCAGCAGGAAGTACATCATATATATATATATATATACATATATAGCTGCGAGCAGCGATGAAGGGCCAAAGCCGGCGGTACCTCCACCCCGGTGCCTTAAGGTAACTAAAGGCACCGGGGTTGCGGTGGCACCGGCTTGGGCCCGTAATCGCTGCTCGCAGCTATATTTAGGGCCCAAGCCCTGAAAGGGCGAAGGCCCTATTGTTTTCGGTAGGATTATTTTTAGGGCCCAAGCCCTGAAAGGGCGAAGGCCCTATTGTTTTCGGTAGGATTATTTTTAGGGCCCAAGCCCTGAAAGGGCGAAGGCCCTATTGTTTCCGGTAGGATTATTTATTATTAGGGCCCAAGCCCTGAAAGGACGCAGAGCCCTATTGTTTTCGTTAGGATTATTATTAGGGCCCAAGCCCTGAAAGGGCGAAGGCCCTATTGTTTCCGGTAGGATTATTAGGGCCCAAGCCCTGAAAGGGCGAAGGCCCTATTGTTTCCGGTAGGATTATTAGGGCCCAAGCCCTGAAGGGGCGAAGGCCCTATTGTTTTCGGTAGGATTATTATTATTATTATTATTATTATTATTTTGTCAACCTTTCGGCCACTTTTGGGGCCCTTAACATGCTCGAAAACTCTTGAAATTTTGCACACAGGTCAGAACCCGCGGCCATCAGGGCCGGACTGAAGCTGGTACCCGGGCGTGGCAGGGGGGCTCGACAGCGCCCCCTGGAACGGGATCCGAACACTTGTCCATAAATCAGACACGCTTGCATGTAATAATATGAAACTCAATACACATATAGATCTCATCGGGCCGAACAACTTTCGTGCTCTAAGTTTTACACCAGCCCAACAGGAAGTCGGCTATTTAGGGTTGTTTGGAAACGCATGCTGTGGAATTTAATGTACTCCTCCTAGGGAATTCATCGATTCGCCTCCAAACTCGGTGTGCATGAAGTCAATACATTGAGGATGCTAAATTGCGGACGGATTTTTGATATCTCGAATGGTTTGGCCGTGGCGAGGAAACGAATTTATGGCGAAAAAATGAAACAGGAAGTGTGTTATAACTTCTGCATACATTAACTGATCTTGATGAAACTTCAGCAGTGTGTTCGTTGTAAGAGGCCGATCGCACAGATGTGACTATTGTGAGTCAAAGTTATAGCGCCACCAACAGGCAGCAGGAAGTACATCACTATTAAAATGCTTTGAAATCACTGTCTTATTTTTACCAGATTTGCTTCAAACTTTATGTGTACAATGTAGACACACGGCAGATGTAAACCTGTGAAAGGATTATTGATATCTTAGATACTGTTGCCGTGGCAACGCATCAAACTTTAATATTCTTTTTTTATGCTTTTGAGACTCTTAACATACTTGAAATTGCATGAAACTCGACAGACACATCACATTTATTATCCAGTAGACATGTGCAAAGTTTCAGAAACGGGCGTGGTGAGTGGCTCAGTAGTGCCACCTTTAGTCATAAGTGGGGGGGTTAGTTTTATCAACAGCAACAAAACTTGGTATGTGTATTGTTCTCATCAAGACGGACAACTTTCTAATTTACATGAACCATCTCCGACCAACAGGAAGAGAGATATTTTGGTTTGAATGTGGATTTTCTGAAGAATTTTCTCTCCCTCTCTCTGTGTCTGTGTGTGTGTGAGGGGAGGGGGGGATTTGACTATTGCTTTTATATTGTTAATCAAGGTTTCAGGGGCTTTTGGGGTCCTTAACGTGCTCAAAAACTCTTGAAACTTTGCACACAGGTCAGAACCCACGGTCATCAGGGCCGGGCTGAAGCTGGTACCCGGGCGTGGCTGGGGGGCTCAACAGCGCCCCCTTGAACGGGGTTCTAAAACTTGATCCATATATCAAACACGCTCGCATGAATTAATATGAAACTCGGTACACATATAGATCTCATTTACCTCGGTCAAGTTTTACGCCAGCCCAACAGGAAGTCGGCTATTATGGGTTGTTTGGAAAACGCTTGCTGTGGAATGTGAAATACTCCTCTTAGAAAATTCACCGTGTCCCCTTCAAACTCGGTGTGCATGTAGTCAAGACTTTGAGGATGCTAAATTATGGACGGATTTTTGATATCTCGAACGGTTTGGCTGTGGCGAGGAATCGAATTTATGGCGAGAAAAGAGAAACACGGAAGTGGAATAACTTCTGCATACATTAACTGATCTTGATGAAACTTCAGCAGTGTGTTCGTGGTAAGAGGCCGATCAGATGGATGTAGCTATTGTGAGTCAAAGTTATAGCGCCACCAACTGGCAGCAGGAAGTGTGTCACTTTCAACATGCTTTTGACAAAAGTGGGGGTTAGTTTTAACTACAGTAAAGAAAAAACAGTTTGTATATTGTTCTCATCAAGCCGGACAACTTTCTAATTTACATTCAATAGCTCTGGCCATCAGGAAGTCAGATATTTTGGTCTGAATGTGAATTTTTTTGCAAAATCAGCCTCTGAATTTTTAGCCACTCCTCTTAAACTATTTATTTTATTTGTACCAAACTTTTTCAACATGATGAAACTACATTAAATATGCTAAATTGTGAATGGATAATAAATATCTCAAACGGTTTTGCTATGGCGAGGGATAAAAGTAATGTCCAAAAAGGAAACACTAAAAATCTTCTAAAAATGTAATTATATACCATTTATTTCTATATAAAAGAATGCAAATATCACAACTAAACCCATTTTATTCTGTTTTTGCAATTCAAGAAGAATGAAAAAGTTAAAACAGGCTATTTAGTGCTATTTGGTTCAACAAAAAAGCAAACATAGGGCTATACTGCCCTCTTGTGTCCAAAAGGACATCAAAATAGTATATAAAACTTTTTACCAGGTAGGCCAATATTGTATTTAAATATATATGTATTAGGTATGTGTCTGAGGATATTTTCCCACCGGTTAATCGACGTGTGACACGAGTGGGTGCTTTTAAATCGCTAATATAATAGTGAAAGAAAAATAATGATAATGTTGCACACACAAATCACACACATGTGGGAAAGAATGATGCTTTTAAACAACACTAAACCGCCATTAGGTGTCGCCAGGCATCCATCTTAATAAGCGAGTCATTGATTCATTCGTTCAAACGATTCGTTCGAATGAGTCGATCATGATTAAGACAGATGTTTATGGATTGATCATTCAATCTTTGAGTCAACCGATTCGTTAAAAATGCTGAATCGTTCAGTTATGAGAAAACACGTGATGCGTGATGGTTTTGCCGTGATCTTTGTTTAACTATTTTCGCTGCTGAAACAGAACAAAAACAGTCAACATTGCATCTAAAATGTAAGTGACTTAATTGTAACTGTTTATTAACCTGTTGTATGAAATCTAGGGGTGGGAGAAAAAAATTATTCTTAGATGCATCGCGATGCGGACGTGGACGATTCTGAATCGATTCACAAATGTCAAAAAATCGATTCTCTAAAAAAATATTTTTCTAATAACGTAATATTGACGGAAGGCAAAAGGCGGAACTCTAAGCGGACGTGCGTGCAGTCTGTGGCGCGCACATAACAGAGAAGTTTCTTCTGCTCACCAAGGCTGCATTTATTTGATTAAAAATACAAACAAAAACAGTAATATTGTAAAAATTTTATTCCAATTTAAAACAGCTGCTTTCTATTTTAATATATTTTAAACTGTTATTTATTCCTGTGATCAAAGCTGAGTTTTCAGCATCATTACTCCAGTCGTCACTGTCACATGATCCTTCAGAAATTATTCTAATATGATGATTGATACTCAAGAAACATTCATTATTATTTTAAATGTCGAAAACAGTTGTGTACAGTCTTTGATGAATAGAAAGTTCAAAAGAACAGCATTTATCTGAAATCTAAAGCTTTTGTAACGTTAAACACTACCGCTCAAAAGTTTTGGGTTAGTAATAATTGAAATTTTATTTTTGGGGGAAATAAATAAAATAAATCAGTACTTTTATTTGTGAAGGATGAGTTAAACTGATCAACAGTTACAGTAAAGACATTTATAATGTTAAAAATATATATATTTGAAATATATGCTGTTCTTTTGAACTTTACATTCATCAAAGCATTTTGAAAAAAAAAAATCTGTACACAACTGTTTTCAACATTGAAAATAATAATGAATATTTATTGAGCATCAATCATCATATTAGTATGATTTCTGAAGGATCATGTGACACTGAAGACTGGAGTAATGATGCTGAAAACTCAACTTTGATCACAGAAATGAATTACTATGTAAAATATTTAAAAATTGAAAACAGCTGTTTTAAATTGGAATAATATTTCACAATATTACTGTTTTTGTTTGTATTTTTAATCAATAAATGCAGCCTTGGTGAGCAGAAGAGACTTCTCCTAAAAACATTAAAAATCTTACTGACCCCAAACTTTTGAACAATAATATATATATATATATATATATATATATACATATATATGTATGTGTGTGTATGTATGTATGTATGTATATGTATATATATATATATATATATATATATATATATATATATATATATATATATATATATATATATATATATATATATATATATATAAATATAGCTGCGAGCAGCGATGGAGGGCCCAAGCCGGCGGTACCGCCACCCCGGTGCCTTTAGGTAACTAAAGGCACCGGGGTTGCGGTGCCACCGGCTTGGGCCCGTAATCGCTGCTCGCAGCTATATTTTTCTATTATTATTATTTATTTATTTTTTTGCCTTTTTGCCATTTTTGGGGCCCTTAACATGCTCAAAAACTCTTCAAATTTTGCACACACGTCAGAACCCGCGGCCATCAGGGCCGGACTGAAGCTGGTACCCGGGCGTGGCAGGGGGGCTCGACAGCCCCCCTGGAATGGTGTCCGAAAACAATGTCCATAAATCAAACACACTTGCATATAATAATATGAAACTCAGTACACATATAGATCTCATCGGGCCGAACAACTTTTGTGCTCTAAGTTTTACACCAGCCCAACAGGAAGTCGGTTAATTTACGTTGTTTGGAAAACGCATAAAATGCAATGTGAAATACTCCTCCTAGGGAATTCATCCGATCGCCACCAAACTCGGTGTGAATGAAGTCAAGACATTGAGGATGCTAAATTGCAAACAGATTTTTGATATCTCGAACGGTTTGGCCGTGGCGAGGAAACGAATTTATGGCGAATAATGGGACACAGGAAGTGTGTTGTAAACTTCTGCATACATTAACTGATCTTGATGAAACTTCCGCAGTGTGTTCGTTGTAAGAGGTTGATCACATAGATGTGACTATTGTGAGTCAAAGTTATAGCGCCACCAACTGGCAGCAGGAAGTGTGTCACTTTCAAAATGCTTTGAAGTCACCCTCTTACTTTTACCCGATTTGCTTCAAACTTTATGTGTATAATGTAGACACACGGCAGATGTAAACCTGTGAAAGGATTATTGATATCTTAGATACTGTTGCCGTGGCAACGCATCAAATTTTAATATTCTTTTCGGATGCGTTTGAGACTCTTAGCATGCTTGAAATTGGATGAAACTCGAAAGACACATAACACTTATTAGCCAGTAGACATGTGAAAAGTTTCAGAAACGGGCGTGGCAGGGGGGCTCAACAGCGCCCTCTTGAACAGGGTCTGAAAAACTTGGTTCATATATCAAACACGCTTGCATGAATTAATATGAAACTTGGTACACATATAGATTTCATCGGGCCGAACAACTTTCCCTCCTTCAAGTTTCACGCCAGCCCAACAGGAAGTCGGCTATTATGGGTTGTTTGGAAAACGCTTGCTGTGGAATGTGATGTACTCCTCCTAGAGAATTCATTCAATCACCTCCAAACTCAGTCAGCATGAAGTCAAGACATTGAGGATGCTAAATTGCGGACGGATTTTTGATATCTCGAACGGTTTGGCCGTGGCGAGGAAACAAATTTATGGCGAGAAAAGAGAGGAGACGAAGTGTTATAACTTCTGCTTACATTAACTGTTCTTGATGAAACTTTAGCAGTGTGTTCGTGGTAAGAGGCCGATCAGATGGATGTAACTATTGTGAGTCAAAGTTATAGCGCCACCAACTGGCAGCAGGAAGTGTGTCACTTTCAACATGCTTTTGACAAAAGTGGGGGGGTTAGTTTTAAATACAGTAAAAAAAAAATTAGTTTGTATATTTTTCTCATCAAGCCGGACAACTTTATAATTTACATTTATAAGCTCCAGCCATCAGGAAGTCAGATATTTTGGTCTGAATGTGGATTTTTTTGCAAAATCAGCCTCTGAATTTTTAGCCACTCCTCTTAAACTATTTATTTTATTCCCACCAAACTTTTTCAACATTATGAAAATACATTAAATATGCTAAATTGTGAACGGATAATAAATATCTCAAACGGTTTTGCTATGGCGAGGGATTAAAGTAATGTCCAAAAAGTAAACACTAAAAGCCTCAAATTTTCTAAAAATGTAATTATATACCATTTATTTCTATATAAAAGTATACAAATATCACAACTAAACCCATTTTATTCTGTTTTTGCAATTCAAGAAGAATGAAAAAGTTAAAAACAGGCTATTTAGTGCTATTTGGTTAAACAAAAAAGCAAACATAGGGCTATACTGCCCTCTTGTGTCCAAAAGGACATCAAAATAGTATATAAAACTTTTTACCAGGTAGGCCAATATTGTATTTAAATATACATTTATTAGGTATGTGTCTGAGGATATTTTCCCACCGGTTAATCGACATGTGACACGAGCGGACGCTTTTAAATCGCTAATATAAAAGTGAAAGTAATATACGGACGTCCGCACGGACATTGTTGGTGCACACACAAATCACACACACGCTGGAAAGAATGATACTTACATAACACTAAACCGCCAATAGGTGTCGCCAGGCGACCGACTTAATGAGTGAGTCATTGATTCATTCGTTCAAACGATTCGTTTGAATGACTGAGTCATTAATGATTAAGACATTATGTTTATGGATTGATCATTTAATCTTTGAGTCAACCGATTTGTTCAAAATGCTGAATCATTCAGAAATGAGAAAACACGTTGCTGAGAGATGCGATGGTTCTTCTGTGATCTTTGTTTAACTATTTTCGCTGCTGAAACAGAACAAAAACTGTCAATATTGCATCTAAAATGTAAGTGACTTGATTGTAACTGTTTTTAACCTGTTGTATGAAATCAATGTCACAGTTTCAATCGTGATTGTATTCAGGAAACAGCCTTCTCGTCAAGTGAGGTTTCTTAACGTTAACTCTTATAAAATGTATAAAAACTCACTATTTATATTTTTTATAGTCAGTAAGTTGTTAACCGAGTTTCTTTTTTGTGTTCTGCACTCATTTGTTTACATTTCTCCTGGAGAAGCTGCACGAGCCTCAGCAGCGCAACCTTGCCAAATCAGTAATACATTTCTTGTTACCAAATCAGTAATACATTTATTATCAACTGTTGATTGCAACTTAAAATGAATGTAATAAAATTAGAATAATCTTTTTGTCATTGACGTTCTAATCAGGCTACTCTGGTCGGGCAAATAAAATTCTCTTTCAGGTAGGCCTATTGTGTTTATATATAAATATATAGGGATGTGACCGTGGGAAAATTTTCCGAACCGGTTAATCGACGTGTGACACCGCTGGGGACTTTTAAATCGCTATCTTAAAAGTAAAATACGGACGCCCGCACAGATATTAATAATGGTGCTGAGTAGAGCAAGCATATTCAATGAATTAAGTAGGAATTAACTAAAAAACGTTCGCTTTGGTCTGCTCGTTCCTTGCCGTGGGCACGCACAGTTATGAATAATAATAATAATAATACATTTTATTTATAATGCACCTTTCACATACTCAAAGCGCTATAGCATACAGAACAAAAGAGTTTAAACAATCAAACATTGCAGTAAAAAAATAGGTATAAAAAAAATACACAGTTTATAAATTAAAAGCTTGACTAAAAAGTTGTGTCTTAAGAAGTCTCTTAAAACAAAACACACACATTCCAGAAATGCAATCTTGACATCGTAGTCTGTTCATTGTTGCGCATGTGAAGAGGAT
>NW_028296489.1:0-165000 GCF_964197995.2 Scardinius erythrophthalmus | reverse complement strand
ATTAACTGATCTTGATGAAACTTCAGCAGTGTGTTCATGGTAAGAGGCCGATCAGATGGATGTAACTATTGTGAGTCAAAGTTATAGCGCCACCAACTGGCAGCAGGAAGTGTGTCACTTTCAACATGCTTTTGACAAAAGTGGGGGGGTTAGTTTTACCAACAGTTACAAACATCAGTATATATATTGGTCTCACCGAGCCGGACAACTTTCTAATTTTCAGTCATTAGCTCCAAGCAAAAGGAAGTCAGATATTTTGGTTTGAATGTGGATTTTTTGGATATTTCAGACTCTGAGTTTTTAGCTACTCTTCCAAACTGGCTTATTGTATTCACACCAAACTTTTTCAAAATGATGAAAATACATTAAAGATGCTAAATTGTGAACGGATATTAAACATCTCAAACGGTTTTGCTATAGTGAGGGACTAAAGTAATGTACAAAAATGAAACACTAAAAGCGTCATCTTCTAAAAATGTAATTATACACCATTTATTTCTATATAAAAGTATACAAATATCACAACCAAACCCATTTTATTCTTTTTTTCTTCAATTTAATAATTATTTATGAGTTTAAAAATAGTAATTGTACTATTTAGTCCCATAAAAGTCAAGTCATACATAGGGCTATACTGCCCTCTTGTGTTCAAAATCAGGTAGGCCTATTGTATCTACATAAAAATATACTAGGTATGTGACGGTGAGAATATTTTACCACCGGTTATTCGACGTGTGACACCACTGTGGGCTTTTGAATCGCCAACTTAAAAACGAAAGTAAAATATGTTCGTCCGCACTGACATTGATAGTGGTTGAGCGAGTGTTTCAAATGAATTCCTATGGAAGTAGGAATTAACTGAAAAACGTTCACTCTGTTCTGCTCGTTCCTCGTCGTGGATGCGCACCATTATGAATGCCCGTGCAGCCATGAGCATTTTAGTTTAATTTTAAAATTAGCGCCTTTCGGGGGGTGGATTGCTTGAAATTATTTTACAAAAGCACAATGTTGTGTTTTATTGCGACTGTATAAAAATATAAGTTAACACTTTGCAGTTTGAATGTCGTCCTGTATAATGACGGAGTATGTTTTTATGTGTCCACTGTTCCATCGCGCCCAGGCCACACACACACACACACACACACACACTCACACGCACACACACACACACACACACACGGTTTACTATCTTTGTTCGGACTCTCCATAGACTTAATGGTTTTTATACTTTACAAACTGTATATTCTATCTCCTCACACTAACCCTACACACTTCCTGTTAAACCTACCCATCACAGAAAACTTTCTGCATTTTTACATTTCCAAAAAAACTAATTCTGTATGATTTATAAGCTTGTTTACCCATGGGGACCTCTATTTAGGTCCCCACTGTGACACGAGTCCCCATGAGTCTGTGTGCATTCAGGTTGAAGTCCCCACCGGGATAGAAAAACATGAACACACATACACACACACACACACACACACATTCCAGCATTGCAATCTTGACATCGCAGCCTGATCATTATAGCCTTAATAAAATATAATAATAAAATAGTCAACCTAACATATAAAAATTACACTGCTCTAAATAGTCAGTAGTACAATTCGTACATTCACAGTAAGCACCGCTCCACTGTGATGTTTCCAAGCACATTTTTGCGCGTGTGAAGAGGATGATTTTTTCCATCAATATTGGAACACGAGTGAAGAACAAAGCCTATAATAAAGAATAGTTTAGCATCCAAATACATGGCAAATATTGAAACATTTTGATTCTAATGAGAGGGTTACGTGAACCCAACACTGCTTACTTTCATTTTTATTTTTACATTAAATTGAAAGGATTTGTTGTGGAATATTTTGAGTGTATCGTAAAATCAGAATAAGGTAAGTCAAGTAATATTTTCTGTCTTTTATATATTTATATATGTGTGTATATATATATATATATATATATATATATATATATATATGTATATATATATATATAAATATAGCTGCGAGCAGTGATGAAGGGCCAAAGCCGGCGGTACCACCACCCCGGTGCCTTTAGGTAAAGGCACCGGGGTTGCGGTGCCACCGGCTTGGGCCCGTAATCGCTGGTCGCACCTATATTTATTATTATTATTATTAGGGCCCAAGCCCTGAAAGGGCGAAGGCCCTATTGTTTTCGGTAGGATTATTTATAATTAGGGCCCAAGCCCTGAAAGTGCGAAGGCCCTATTGTTTTCGGTAGGATTATTAGGGCCCAAGCCCTGAAAGGGCGAAGGCCCTATTGTTTTCGGTAGGATTATTTTTTTCTATTATTATTTTTATTTTTTTTTGCCTTTTTGCCATTTTTGGGGCCCTTAACATGCTCAAAAACTCTTCAAATTTTGCACACACGTCAGAACCCGCGGCCATCAGGGCCGGACTGAAGCTGGTACCCGGGCGTGGCAGGGGGGCTCGACAGCCCCCCTGGAATGGTGTCCGAAAACTTGGTCCATAAATCAAACACACTTGCATATAATAATATGAAACTCAGTACACATATAGATCTCATCGGGCCGAACAACTTTTGTGCTCTAAGTTTTACACCAGCCCAACAGGAAGTCGGTTATTATACGTTGTTTGGAAAACGCATACAATGCAATGTGAAATACTCCTCCTAGGGAATTCATCCGATCGCCACCAAACTCGGTGTGAATGAAGTCAAGACATTGAGGATGCTAAATTGCAAACAGATTTTTGATATCTCGAACGGTTTGGCCGTGGCGAGGAAACGAATTTATGGCGAATAATGGGACACAGGAAGTGTGTTATAACTTCTGCATACATTAACTGATCTTGATGAAACTTCCGCAGTGTGTTCGTTGTAAGAGGTTGATCACATAGATGTGACTATTGTGAGTCAAAGTTATAGCGCCACCAACTGGCAGCAGGAAGTGTGTCACTTTCAAAATGCTTTGAAGTCACCCTCTTACTTTTACCCGATTTGCTTCAAACTTTATGTGTATAATGTAGACACACGGCAGATGTAAACCTGTGAAAGGATTATTGATATCTTAGATACTGTTGCCGTGGCAACGCATCAAATTTTAATATTCTTTTCGGATGCGTTTGAGACTCTTAGCATGCTTGAAATTGGATGAAACTCGAAAGACACATAACACTTATTAGCCAGTAGACATGTGAAAAGTTTCAGAAACGGGCGTGGCAGGGGGGCTCAACAGCGCCCTCTTGAACAGGGTCTGAAAAACTTGGTTCATATATCAAACACGCTTGCATGAATTAATATGAAACTTGGTACACATATAGATTTCATCGGGCCGAACAACTTTCCCTCTGTCAAGTTTCACGCCAGCCCAACAGGAAGTCGGCTATTATGGGTTGTTTGGAAAACGCTTGCTGTGGAATGTGATGTACTCCTCCAAGAGAATTCATTCAATCACCTCCAAACTCAGTCAGCATGAAGTCAAGACATTGAGGATGCTAAATTGCGGACGGATTTTTGATATCTCGAACGGTTTGGCCGTGGCGAGGAAACAAATTTATGGCGAGAAAAGAGAGGAGACGAAGTGTTATAACTTCTGCATACATTAACTGATCTTGATGAAACTTTAGCAGTGTGTTCGTGGTAAGAGGCCGATCAGATGGATGTAACTATTGTGAGTCAAAGTTATAGCGCCACCAACTGGCAGCAGGAAGTGTGTCACTTTGGCACATAGTGCCATTCGTTTTATTACAGGGGACAGGTTTAGTACCCACCATTGCATACTTTATAAGAAAGTAAATTGGCTGCCCTCAAAATCTCGTAGAGAAATGCATTTTGCACTTTTTGTATACAAAGCTCTTTTGCACAAATTACCATCTTATATTAATTCACTTTTATCTGTTAGAAGGTCTGGTTATCAGACCAGAGCTCAGGGATGGCTATTATTACAGATCCCAAAGATCTCCTCTGAATTGGGTAGATCTGCTTTCAGTTTTTATGCCCCTCACACTTGGAATGAATTACAGTGTACTTTTAAACTGGATGATCTGATGCCTTTAAGCCATTTTAGACGTCTGCTTAAGGATCATTTTATTACTGACTGTGTTTGTTCCCTGTGATTGTTTTTGCTTTCCTTTTAATTGCTCTTAATTTATTTAGCTTGTTTTACTGTATATTGCACTTTTGGCTGTATTTCTCTTTTTTTTCTGTGTTGACCTACACAGGTCGTTGCTGTAAATGAGAACTCGTTCTCAGTCAACTTACCTGTATAAATAAATAAATTAAACTTTCAACATGCTTTTGACAAAAGTGGGGGGGGTAGTTTTAAATACAGTAAAAAAAAATTAGTTTGTATATTTTTCTCATCAAGCCGGACAACTTTCTAATTTACATTCATAAGCTCCAGCCATCAGGAAGTCAGATATTTTGGTCTGAATGTGGATTTTTTGCAAAATCAGCCTCTGAATTTTTAGCCACTCCTCTTAAACTATTTATTTTATTCCCACCAAACTTTTTCAGCATTATGAAAATACATTAAATATGCTAAATTGTGAATGGATAATAAATATCTCAAACGGTTTTGCTATGGCGAGGGATTAAAGTAATGTCCAAAAAGTAAACACTAAAAGCCTCAAATTTTCTAAAAATGTAATTATATACCATTTATTTCTATATAAAAGTATACAAATATCACAACTAAACCCATTTTATTCTGTTTTTGCAATTCAAGAAGAATGAAAAAGTTAAAAACAGGCTATTTAGTGCTATTTGGTTAAACAAAAAAGCAAACATAGGGCTATACTGCCCTCTTGTGTCCAAAAGGACATCAAAATAGTATATAAAACTTTTTACCAGGTAGGCCAATATTGTATTTAAATATACATTTATTAGGTATGTGTCTGAGGATATTTTCCCACCGGTTAATCGACATGTGACACGAGCGGACGCTTTTAAATCGCTAATATAAAAGTGAAAGTAATATACGGACGTCCGCACGGACATTGTTGGTGCACACAAAAATCACACACACGTTGGAAAGAATGATACTTACATAACACTAAACCGCCAATAGGTGTCGCCAGGCGACTGTCTTAATGAGTGAGTCATTGATTCATTCGTTCAAACGATTCGTTTGAATGACTGAGTCATTAATGATTAAGACATTATGTTTATGGATTGATCATTTAATCTTTGAGTCAACCGATTTGTTCAAAATGCTGAATCATTCAGAAATGAGAAAACACGTTGCTGAGAGATGCGCGTGATGGTTCTTCTGTGATCTTTGTTTAACTATTTTCACTGCTGAAACAGAACAAAAACTGTCAATATTGCATCTAAAATGTAAGTGACTTGATTGTAACTGTTTTTAACCTGTTGTATGAAATCAATGTCACAGTTTCAATCGTGATTGTATTCAGGAAACAGCCTTCTCATCAAGTGAGGTTTCTTAACGTTAACTCTTATAAAATGTATAAAAACTCACTATTTATATTTTTTATAGTCAGTAAGTTGTTAACCGAGTTTCTTTTTTGTGTTCTGCACTCATTTGTTTACATTTCGCCTGGAGAAGCTGCACGAGCCTCAGCAGCGCAACCTTGCCAAATCAGTAATACATTTCTTGTTACCAAATCAGTAATACATTTATTATCAACTGTTGATTGCAACTTAAAATGAATGTAATAAAATTAGAATAATCTTTTTGTCATTGACATTCTAATCAGGCTACTCTGGTCGGGCAAATAAAATTCTCTTTCAGGTAGGCCTATTGTATTTATATATAAATATATAGGGATGTGACTGTGGGAAAATTTTCCCACCGGTTAATCGACGTGTGACACCGCTGGGGGCTTTTAAATCGCTATCTTAAAGGTAAAATACGGACGCCCGCACAGATATTAATAATGGTGCTGAGTAGAGCAAGCATATTCAATGAATTAAGTAGGAATTAACTAAAAAACGTTCGCTTTGGTCTGCTCGTTCCTTGCCGTGGGCACGCACAGTTATGAATAATAATAATAATAATACATTTTATTTATAATGCACCTTTCACATACTCAAAGCGCTATAGCATACAGAACAAAAGAGTTTAAACAATCAAACATTGCAGTAAAAAAATAGGTATAAAAAAAATACACAGTTTATAAATTAAAAGCTTGACTAAAAAGTTGTGTCTTAAGAAGTCTCTTAAAACAAAACACACACATTCCAGAAAAGCAATCTTGACATCGTAGTCTGTTCATTGTTGCGCATGTGAAGAGGATAATTTTGCCCTTCAATAGTGGAACGGATCTCCAGGATTATTATTCAATAATGGAATATATATATATAATTTTTTTAAGTGTGTTTATATATATATATATATATATATAAATATATATAAATATATATATATATATATATATATAAATAATTAAATATATATATATATATATAAATATAGCTGCGAGCAGCGATGGAGGGCCCAAGCCGGTGACACCGCCACCCCGGTGCCTTTAGTGTAACTAAAGGCATCAGGGTGGCGGTGCCACCGGCTTGGGCCCGCAATCGCTGCTCGCAGCTATATTTTTTTTCTATTATTATTAGGGCCCAAGCCCTGAAAGGGCGAAGGCCCTATTGTTTCCGGTAGGATTATTATTATTATTATTATTAGGGCCCAAGCCCTGAAAGGGCGAAGGCCCTATTGTTTTCGGTAGGATTATTTGTTATTATTATTATTATTTTTTTTTTCTACTTCTTGGGCACTTTTGGGGCCCTTAACATGCTCGAAAACTCTTGGAACTTTGCACACGGGTCAGAACCCGCGGCCATCAGGGCCGGACTGAAGCTGGTACCCGGGCGTGGCACGGGGGCTCGACAGCGCCCCCTGGAATTATGTCGGAAAAATTGGTCCATAAATCAAACACGCTTGCATGTAATAATATGAAACTCAGTACACATATAGATCTCATCGGGCCGAACAACTTTCGTGCTCTAAGTTTTACACCAGCCCAACAGGAAGTCGGTTATTATACGTTGTTTGGAAAATGCATACAATGGAATGTGAAATACTCCTCCTAGGAAATTCATCCATTCGCCTCCAAACTCGGTGTGCATGAAGTCAAGACATTGAGGATGATAAATTGCGGACGGATTTTTGATATCTCGAACGGTTTGGCCGTGGCGAGGAAACGAATTTATGGCGAATAATGGGACACAGGAAGTGTGTTATAACTTCTGCATACATTAACTGATCTTGATGAAACTTCAGCAGTGTGTTCGTTGTAAGAGGCCGAACACAAGGATGTGACTATTGTGAGTCAAAGTTATAGCGCCACCAACTGGCAGCAGGAAGTGTGTCACTTTCAAAATGCTTTGAAATCACTCTCTTATTTTTACCCGATTTGCTTCAAACTTTATGTGTATAATGTAGACACACGGCAGATGTAGACCTGTGAAAGGATTATTGATATCTTAGATACTGTTGCCATGGCAACGCATCAAACTTTATTATTCTTTTTTGATGCTTTTGAGACTCTTAACATACTTGAAATTGCATGAAACTCAACAGACACATCACATTTATTAGCCTGTAGACATGTGCAAAGTTTCAAAAACGGGCGTGGTGGAATGGCTCAGTAGCGCCACCTTTAGTCAAAAATGGGGCCTTAGTTTTGCCTAGAATCACCAAAATCGGTATATATATTGTTCTCATCGAGCCGGACAACTTTCTAATTTACACTTAATAGCTCAAAGCAACAGAAAGTCAGATATTTTGGTTTGAATGTGATTTTTTTGGAGCATTTTCTCTCTCTCTCTGTCTCTGAGTGTGTGAGGGGTGGGGGTGATTTGTCAGTTGAGTGAGATTTTACTTTTTCATTTGTTTTTCAAGGTTTCTGGGGCTTTTGGGTCCCTAAACGTGCTTGAAAACTCTTGAAACTTTGCACACAGGTCAGAACCCGCGGCCATCAGGGCGGGGCTGAATCTGGTAGCCGGGCGTGGCAGGGGGGCTCGACAGCGCCCCCTTGAACGGGGTTCTAAAACTTGGTCCATATATCAAACACACTTGCATGAATTAATTTGAAACTCGGTACACATATAGATCTCATTGGGCCGAACAACTTTCATGCTCTAAGTTTTACGCCAGCCCAACAGGAAGTCGGCTATTTAGGGTTGTTTGGAAACGCTTGCTGTGGAATTTAATGTACTCCTCCTAGGAAATACATCGATTCGCCTCCAAACTCGGTCAGCGTGAAGTCAAGGCATTGAGGATGCTAAATTGCGGACGGATTTTTGATATCTTGAACGGTTTGGCCGTGGCGAGGAAATGAATTTATGGCGAGAAAAGAGAGACACGAAGTGTTATAACTTCTGCATACATTAACTGATCTTGATGAAACTTCAGCAGTGTGTTTGTGATAAGAGGCCGATCAGATGGATGCAACTATTGTGAGTCAAAGTTATAGCGCCACCAACTGGCAGCAGGAAGTGTGTCACTTTCAACATGCTTTTGACAAAAGTGGGGGGGTTAGTTTTACCAACAGTTACAAACATGAGTATATATATTGGTCTCACCGAGCCGGACAACTTTCTAATTAACAGTCATTAGCTCAGAGCAAAAGAAAGTCAGATATTTTTGGTTTGAATGTGGATTTTTGGGATATTTCAGACTCTGAGTTTTTAGCTACTCTTCCAAACTGGCTTATTTTTTTCACACCAAACTTTTTCAAAATGATGAAAATACATTAAAGATGCTAAATTCTGAACGGATATTAAACATCTCAAATGGTTTTGTTATAGTGAGGGACTGAAGTAATGTACAAAAATTAAACACTAAAAGCCTCATCTTCTAAAAATGTAATTATACACCATTTATTTCTATAAAAGTATACAAATATCACAACCAAACTCATTTTATTCTTTTTTTAATTTAATAATTATTTATAAGTTTAAAAATAGTAATTGTACCATTTAGTCTCATAAAAGTCAAGTCATTCATAGGGCTATACTGCCCTCTTGTGTTCAAAATCAGGTAGGCCTATTGTATTTACATAAAAATATACTAGGTATGTGACGGTGAGAATATTTTACCACCGGTTAATCGACGTGTGACACCGCTGGGGGCTTTTGAATCGCAAACTTAAAAACGAAAGTACAATATTTTCGTCCGCACTGACATTGATAGTGGTTGATAATAATAATAATAATTTGTTACATTTATATAGCGCTTTTTCTGAGACCTCAAAGCGCTTTACATAGATGGGGGGAATCTCCTCAACCACCACCAATGTGCAGCATCCACTTGGATGATGCGACGGCAGCCATATTGCGCCAGAACGCCCACCACACACCAGCTTACTGGTGGAGAGGAGACAGTGATGAAGCCAATCAGTATATCAGTACATGGGGATGATTAGGAGGCCATGATGGATAGAGGCCAAGGGGCAAATTTGGCCAGGATGCCGGGGTTACACCCCAACTCTTTTTCGAAGGACATCCTGGAATTTTTAATGACCACAGAGAGTCAGGACCTCGGTTTAACGTCTAATCCGAAGGACGGTGCTCTTTTGGCAGTATAGTGTCCCCGTCACTACACTGGGGCATTAGGACTCACACAGACCACAGGGTGAGCGGTTGAGCGGGCGTTTCAAATGAATTCCTATGGAAGTAGGAATAAACTGAAAAACGTCCACTTTGTTCTGCTCGTTCCTTGTCGTGGATGCGCACCATGAATGCCCGTGCAGCCATGAGCATTTTAGTTTAATTTTAAAATTAGCGCCTTTCGGGGGGTGGATTGCTTGAAATTATTTTACAAAAGCACAATGTTGTGTCTTATTGCGACAGTACACAAATATAAGTTAACACTTTGCAGTTTGAATGTGCTCCTGTATAATGACGTATGTTTTTATGTGTCCACTGTTCCATCGCGCCCACGCCACACACACACACACACACACACACGGTTTACTATCTTTGTGGGGACTCTCCATAGACTTAATGGTTTTTATACTTTACAAACTGTATATTCTATCTCCTCACACTAACCCTACCCCTAAACCTACCCATTACAGAAAACTTTCTGCATTTTTACATTTCCAAAAAGACTCATTGTGTATGATTTCTAAGCTTGTTTACCCATGGGGACCTCTATTTAGGTCCCCACTGTGACACGAGTCCCCATGAGTCTGTGTGCATTCAGGTTGAAGTCCCCACCGGGATAGAAAAACACACACACACACACACACACACACACACACACACACACACACACACACACACACACACACACACACACACACACACACACACACACACATTCCAGCATTGCAATCTTGACATCGCAGCCTGTTCATTATAGCCATGTGTATGTATATATATATATATATATATATATATATATATATATATATATAAATATAGCTGCGAGCAGCGATGAAGGGCCAAAGCCGGCGGTACCGCCACCCCGGTGCCTTTAGGTAAAGGCACCGGGGTTGCGGTGCCATCGGCTTGGGCCCGTAATCGCTGCTCGCAGCTATATTTATTATTATTATTATTATTTTGTCAACCTTTCGGGCACTTTTGGGGCCCTTAACATGCTCGAAAACTCTTGAAATTTTGCACACACGTCAGAACCCGCGGCCATCAGGGCCGGACTGAAGCTGGTACCCGGGTGTGGCAGGGGGGCTCGACAGCGCCCCCTGGAACGGGATCCAAACATGTGTCCATAAATCAAACACGCTTGCATATAATAATATGAAACTCGGTACACTTATAGATCTCATCGGGCCGAACAACTTTCGTGCTCTAAGTTTTACGCCAGCCAAACAGGAAGTTGGCTATTTAGCGTTGTTTGGAAACGCATGCTGTGGAATTTAATGTACTCCTTCTAGGGAATTCATCGATTCGCCTCCAAACTCGGTGTGCATGAAGTCAAGACATTGAGGATGCTAAATTGCGGACGGATTTTTGATATCTCGAACGGTTTGGCCGTGGCGAGGAAACAAATTTATGGCGAAAAAATGAAACAGGAAGTGTGTTATAACTTCTCCATACATTAACTGATCTTGATGAAACTTCAGCAGTGTGTTCGTTGTAAGAGGCCGATCACATGGATGTGACTATTGTGAGTCAAAGTTATAGCGCCACCAACAGGCAGCAGGAAGTACATCACTTTCAAAATGCTTTGAAATCAGTGTCTTATTTTTACCCGATTTGCTTCAAACTTTATGTGTACAATGTAGACACACGGCAGATGTAAACCTGTGAAAGGATTATTGATATCTTAGATACTGTTGCCGTGGCAACGCATCAAACTTTAATATTTTTTTTTATTTTTTTGGGACTCTTAACATACTTGAAATTGCATGAAACTCAACAGACACATCACATTTATTAGCCCGTAGACATGTGCAAAGTTTCAGAAACGGGCGTGGTGGAATGGCTCAGTAGCGCCACCTTTAGTCAAAAATGGGGGCTTAGTTTTTCCTAGAATCACAAAACTTGGTATGTGTATTGTTCTCGTCAAGACGGACAACTTTCTAATTTACATGAACCATCTCCGACCAACAGGAAGAGAGATATTTTGGTTTGAATGTGGATTTTCTGAAGAATTTTCTCTCCCTCTCTCTGTGTCTGTGTGTGTGTGAGGGGAGGGGGGGATTTGACTATTGCTTTTATATTGTTAATCAAGGTTTCAGGGGCTTTTGGGGTCCTTAACGTGCTCAAAAACTCTTGAAACTTTGCACACAGGTCAGAACCCACGGCCATCAGGGCCGGGCTGAAGCTGGTACCCGGGCGTGGCTGGGGGGCTCAACAGCGCCCCCTTGAACGGGGTTCTAAAACTTGATCCATGTATCAAACACGCTCGCATGAATTAATATGAAACTCGGTACACATATAGATCTCATCGGGCCGAACAACTTTACCCCAGTCAAGTTTTACGCCAGCCCAACAGGAAGTCGGCTATTATGGGTTGTTTGGAAAACGCTTGCTGTGGAATGTGAAATACTCCTCCTAGAAAATTCACCGTGTCCCCTTCAAACTCGGTGTGCATGTAGTCAAGACTTTGAGGATGCTAAATTGCGGACGGATTTTTGATATCTCGAACGGTTTGGCTGTGGCGAGGAATCGAATTTATGATCCACCAAGGCTGCATTTATTTGATTAAAAATACAAACAAAAACAGTAATATTGTAAAATATTATTCCAATTTAAAACAGCTGCTTTCTATTTTAATATATTTTAAACTGTTATTTATTCCTGTGATCAAAGCTGAGTTTTCAGCATCATTACTCCAGTCGTCACTGTCACATGATCCTTCAGAAATTATTCTAATATGATGATTGATACTCAAGAAACATTCATTATTATTTTAAATGTCGAAAACAGTTGTGTACAGTCTTTGATGAATAGAAAGTTCAAAAGAACAGCATTTATCTGAAATCTAAAGCTTTTGTAACATTAAACACTACCGTTCAAAAGTTTGGGGTCAGTAATAATTTTAATTTTATTTTTGGGTGAAAGAAATAAAATAAATCAATACTTTTATTCATCGAGAAGGAGTTAAACTGATCAAAAGTTACAGTACAGACATTTATAATGTTAAAACAAATTATATTTTAAATAAATGCTGTTCTTTTGAACTTTACATTCATCAACGCATTTTGAAAAAAAATCTGTACACAACTGTTTTCAACATTGAAAATAATAATATTTATTGACCATCAATCATCATATTAGAATGATTTCTGAAGGATCATGTGACACTGAAGACGGGAGTAATGATGCTGAAAACTCAACTTTGATCACATAAATTAATTACAGTGTAAAATATTTTAAAATAGAAAACAGCTGTTTTAAATTGGAATAATATTTCACAATATTACTGTATTTTTAATCAAATAAATGCAGCCTTGGTGAGCAGTAGAGACTTCTCCTAAAAACACACACACACACACACACACACACACACACACACATTATATATATATATATATATATATATATATATATATATATATATACATATATAAATACATATAAATATATATATGTTCCGGCGGTACCACCCCCACCGGTGCCTGGGGTTGCGGTGCCACCGGCTTGGGCCCGTAATCGCTGCTCGCAGCTATATTTATTATTATTATTATTAGGGCCCAAGCCCTGAAAGGGCGAAGGCCCTATTGTTTTCGGTAGGATTATTTATAATTAGGGCCCAAGCCCTGAAAGGGCGAAGGCCCTATTGTTTTCGGTAGGATTATTAGGGCCCAAGCCCTGAAAGGGCGAAGGCCCTATTGTTTTCGGTAGGATTATTTTTTTCTATTATTATTATTTATTTTTTTTTTGCCTTTTTGCCATTTTTGGGGCCCTTAACATGCTCAAAAACTCTTCAAATTTTGCACACACGTCAGAACCCGCGGCCATCAGGGCCGGACTGAAGCTGGTACCCGGGCGTGGCAGGGGGGCTCGACAGCCCCCCTGGAATGGTGTCCGAAAACTTGGTCCATAAATCAAACACACTTGCATATAATAATATGAAACTCAGTACACATATAGATCTCATCGGGCCGAACAACTTTTGTGCTCTAAGTTTTACACCAGCCCAACAGGAAGTCGGTTATTATACGTTGTTTGGAAAACGCATACAATGGAATGTGAAATACTCCTCCTAGGGAATTCATCCGATCGCCACCAAACTCGGTGTGAATGAAGTCAAGACATTGAGGATGCTAAATTGCGAACAGATTTTTGATATCTCGAACGGTTTGGCCGTGGCGAGGAAACAAATTTATGGCGAATAATGGGACACAGGAAGTGTGTTATAACTTCTGCATACATTAACTGATCTTGATGAAACTTCCGCAGTGTGTTCGTTGTAAGAGGCTGATCACATGGATGTGACTATTGTGAGTCAAAGTTATAGCGCCACCAACTGGCAGCAGGAAGTGTGTCACTTTCAAAATGCTTTGAAGTCACCCTCTAACTTTTACCCGATTTGCTTCAAACTTTATGTGTATAATGTAAACACACGGCAGATGTAGACCTGTGAAAGGATTATTGATATCTTTGATACTGTTGCCGTGGCAACGCATCAAATTTTAATATTCTTTTCGGATGCGTTTGAGACTCTTAGCATGCTTGAAATTGGATGAAACTCGACAGACACATAACACTTATTAGCCAGTAGACATCTGAAAAGTTTCAGAAAAGGGCGTGGCAGGGGGGCTCAACAGCGCCCTCTTGAACAGGGTCTGAAAAACTTGGTTCATATATCAAACATATGAGTTCGTGGTAAGAGGCCGATCAGATGGATGTAACTATTGTGAGTCAAAGTTATAGCGCCACCAACTGGCAGCAGGAAGTGTGTCACTTTCAACATGCTTTTGACAAAAGTGGGGGGGTTAGTTTTAAATACAGTAAAAAAAATTAGTTTGTATATTTTTCTCATCAAGCCGGACAACTTTCTAATTTACATTTATAAGCTCCAGCCATCAGGAAGTCAGATATTTTGGTCTGAATGTGGATTTTTTTGCAAAATCAGCCTCTGAATTTTTAGCCACTCCTCTTAAACTATTTATTTTATTCCCACCAAACTTTTTCAACATTATGAAAATACATTAAATATGCTAAATTGTGAACGGATAATAAATATCTCAAACGGTTTTGCTATGGCGAGGGATTAAAGTAATGTCCAAAAAGTAAACACTAAAAGCCTCAAATTTTCTAAAAATGTAATTATATACCATTTATTTCTATATAAAAGTATACAAATATCACAACTAAACCCATTTTATTCTGTTTTTGCAATTCAAGAAGAATGAAAAAGTTAAAAACAGGCTATTTAGTGCTATTTGGTTAAACAAAAAAGCAAACATAGGGCTATACTGCCCTCTTGTGTCCAAAAGGACATCAAAATAGTATATAAAACTTTTTACCAGGTAGGCCAATATTGTATTTAAATATACATTTATTAGGTATGTGTCTGAGGATATTTTCCCACCGGTTAATCGACATGTGACACGAGCGGACGCTTTTAAATCGCTAATATAAAAGTGAAAGTAATATACGGACGTCCGCACGGACATTGTTGGTGCACACACAAATCACACACACGCTGGAAAGAATGATACTTACATAACACTAAACCGCCAATAGGTGTCGCCAGGCGACCGACTTAATGAGTGAGTCATTGATTCATTCGTTCAAACGATTCGTTTGAATGACTGAGTCATTAATGATTAAGACATTATGTTTATGGATTGATCATTTAATCTTTGAGTCAACCGATTTGTTCAAAATGCTGAATCATTCAGAAATGAGAAAACACGTTGCTGAGAGATGCGATGGTTCTTCTGTGATCTTTGTTTAACTATTTTCGCTGCTGAAACAGAACAAAAACTGTCAATATTGCATCTAAAATGTAAGTGACTTGATTGTAACTGTTTTTAACCTGTTGTATGAAATCAATGTCACAGTTTCAATCGTGATTGTATTCAGGAAACAGCCTTCTCGTCAAGTGAGGTTTCTTAACGTTAACTCTTATAAAATGTATAAAAACTCACTATTTATATTTTTTATAGTCAGTAAGTTGTTAACCGAGTTTCTTTTTTGTGTTCTGCACTCATTTGTTTACATTTCTCCTGGAGAAGCTGCACGAGCCTCAGCAGCGCAACCTTGCCAAATCAGTAATACATTTCTTGTTACCAAATCAGTAATACATTTATTATCAACTGTTGATTGCAACTTAAAATGAATGTAATAAAATTAGAATAATCTTTTTGTCATTGACGTTCTAATCAGGCTACTCTGGTCGGGCAAATAAAATTCTCTTTCAGGTAGGCCTATTGTGTTTATATATAAATATATAGGGATGTGACTGTGGGAAAATTTTCCCACCGGTTAATCGACGTGTGACACCGCTGGGGGCTTTTAAATCGCTATCTTAAAAGTAAAATACGGACGCCCGCACAGATATTAATAATGGTGCTGAGTAGAGCAAGCATATTCAATGAATTAAGTAGGAATTAACTAAAAAACGTTCGCTTTGGTCTGCTCGTTCCTTGCCGTGGGCACGCACAGTTATGAATAATAATAATAATAATACATTTTATTTATAATGCACCTTTCACATACTCAAAGCGCTATAGCATACAGAACAAAAGAGTTTAAACAATCAAACATTGCAGTAAAAAAATAGGTATAAAAAAAATACACAGTTTATAAATTAAAAGCTTGACTAAAAAGTTGTGTCTTAAGAAGTCTCTTAAAACAAAACACACACATTCCAGAAATGCAATCTTGACATCGTAGTCTGTTCATTGTTGCGCATGTGAAGAGGATAATTTTGCCCTTCAATAGTGGAACGGATCTCCAGGATTATTATTCAATAATGGAATATATATATATATAATTTTTTTAAGTGCATACATTAACTGATCTTGATGAAACTTCAGCAGTGTGTTCGTTATAAGAGGCCGATCACATGGATGTGACTATTGTGAGTCAAAGTTATAGCGCCATCAACTGGCAGCAGGAAGTGTGTCCCTTTCAAAATGCTTTAAAATAACCCTCTTATTTTTACCCAATTTGCTTCAAACTTTTTGTGTATAATGTAAACACACGGCAGATGTAGACCTGTGAAAGGATTTTTGATATCTTTAATAATGTTGCCATGGCGACGCTTCAAACTTTAATATTCTTTTTTGATGCTTTTGAGACTCTTAACATACTTGAAATTGCATGAAACTCGACAGACACATCACATTTATAAGCCCGTAGACATGTGCAAAGTTTCAGAAACGGGCGTGGTGAGGGGTTCAGTAGCGCCACCTTTATTCATAAGTGGGGGGGTTAGTTTTATCAACAGCAACAAAACTTGGTATGTGTATTGTTCTCATCAAGACGGACAACTTTCTAATTTCCATTAACCATCTCCGACCAACAGGAAGAGAGATATTTTGGTTTGAATGTGGATTTTCTGAAGAATTTTCTCTCCCTCTCTCTGTGTCTCTGTGTGTGTGAGGGGAGGGGGGGGGGGGATTTGACTATTGCTTTTATATTGTTAATCAAGGTTTCAGGGGCTTTTGGGGTCCTTAACGTGCTCAAAAACTCTTGAAACTTTGCACACAGGTCAGAACCCACGGCCATCAGGGCCGGGCTGAAGCTGGTACCCGGGCGTGGCTAGGGGGCTCAACAGCGCCCCCTTGAACGGGTTTCTAAAACTTGGTCCATAGATCAAACACGCTTGCATGAATTAATATGAAACTCGGTACACATATAGATCTCATCGTGCCGAACAACTTTCCCCGGTCAAGTTTTACGCCAGCCCAACAAGAAGTCGGCTATTATGGGTTGTTTGGAAAATGCTTGCTGTGGAATGCGAAGTACTCCTCCTAGAGAATTCATCCAATCCCCACCAAACTCGGTGTGCATGAAGTCAAGTCATTGAGGATGCTAAATTGCGGAAGGATTTTTGATATCTCGAACGGTTTGGCCGTGGCGAGGAATCGAATTTATGGCGAGAAAAGAGAAACACGAAGTGGATAACTTCTGCATACATTAACTGATCTTGATGAAACTTCAGCAGTGTGTTCGTGGTAAGAGGCCGATTAGATGGATGTAACTATTGTGAGTCAAAGTTTATAGCGCCACCAACTGGCAGCAGGAAGTCTGTCACTTTCAACATGCTTTTGACAAAAGTGGGGGGGTTAGTTTTAACTACAGTAAAAAAAACTCAGTTCATATATTGATCTCATCGACCCGGACAACTTTCTAATTTAAAGTCTTTAGCTCTGACCATCAGGAAGTCAGATATTTTGGTCTGAATGTGGATTTTTTTGCAAAATCAGCCTCTGAATTTTTAGCCACCTTTATCTAAGTGGTTTATTTTATTCCCACCAAACTTTTTCAACATGATAAAAATATATTAATTATGCTAAATTGTGAACGGATAATAAATATCTCAAACGGTTTTGCTATGGCGAGGGATTAAAGTAATGTCAAAAAAGGAAACACTAAAAACGTCATATATTCTAAAAATTTTATTATACACCATTTATTACTATATAAAAGTATACAAATATCTGAACTTAACTCATTTTATTCTTTTTTTTTTTTCAATTTAAGAATGAAGTTTAAGTTTAAAAACTGCCAGAATGGTTGTTTAGTCTAAACAATAAATAAATAAAGTCAAACATAGTGCTATACTGCCCTCTTGTGTTCAAAATCAGGTAGGCCTATTATATCTATATAAAAATATACTAGGTATGTGACGGTGAGAATTTACCACCGGTTAACTGACGTGTGACACCGCTGGGGGCTTTTTAATCGCTAACTTAAAAACGAAAGTAAAATATGTTCGTCTGCACGGACATTGATAATGGTGCGGAGCAGAGCGAGCGTTTTCAATAAATTCCTATGGAAGGAGGAATGACCTAAAAAACGTTGACTCTGTTCTGCTCGTTCCTCGCTGAGGACGCGCACCATTATGAATGCCCGTGCAGTCATGAGCATTTTAGTTTCATTTTCGGGGGCGGACTGCTTGAATGTATTATAAAAAAGCACAATGTTGTGTTTTATTGCTACTGTACAAAAATATAAGTTAACACTTTGCAGTTTGAATGATGTTCTGAACAAAATGACAGAGTATGTTTTTATGTGTCCACTGTTCAATCGCGCCCTCGTTTTAGTGATTCCCAAGTTATTTTTTCATTTAAGTTTTTTCATTGTTCTAATCAGGTCAGGCAAGTAAAATTATCTGTCTTATCCCTTACATTTTTATATAATATATATACACTACAGTTAAAAAATTTGGGGTCAGTAAGATTTTTAAGCGAAGTTTCTTCTGCTCACCAAGGCTGCATTTATTTGATTAAAAATACAAACAAAAACAGTAATATTGTAAAATAGTATTCCAATTTAAAACAGCTGCTTTCTATTTTAATATATTTTAAACTGTTATTTATTCCTGTGATCAAAGCTGAGTTTTCAGCATCATTACTCCAGTCGTCACTGTCACATGATCCTTCAGAAATTATTCTAATATGATGATTGATGCTCAAGAAACATTCATTATTATTTTAAATGTCGAAAACAGTTGTGTACAGTCTTTGATGAATAGAAAGTTCAAAAGAACAGCATTTATCTGAAATCTAAAGCTTTTGTAACATTAAACACTACCGTTCAGAAGTTTGGGGTCAGTAATAATTTTAATTTTATTTTTGGGGGAAAGAAATAAAATAAATCAATACTTTTATTCATCGAGAATGAGTTAAACTGATCAAAAGTTATAGTACAGACATTTATAATGTTAAAAAAAATTATATTTGAAATAAATGCTGTTCTTTTGAACTTTACATTCATCAACGCATTTTGAAAAAAAATCTGTACACAACTGTTTTCAATATTGAAAATAATAATTAATATTTATTGACCATCAATCATCATATTAGAATGATTTCTGAAGGATCATGTGACACTGAAGACGGGAGTAATGATGCTGAAAACTTTGATCACATAAATTAATAACAGTGTAAAATATTTTAAAATAGAAAACAGCTGTTTTAAATTGGAATAATATTTCACAATATTACTGTTTTTGTTTGTATTTTTCATCAAATAAATGCTGCCTTGAGCAGAAGAGACTTCTCCTAAAAACATTAAAAATCTTCCTGACCCCAAACTTTTGAACGGTATATATACACATATATAAATACATATATATATATATATATGTTTGTATAATATATATATAAATATAGCTGCGAGCAGCGATGGAGGGCCAAAGCCGGCGGTACCGCCACCCCGGGGTTGCGGTGCCACCGGCTTGGGCCCGTAATCGCTGCTCGCAGCTATATTTATTATTATTATTATTATTATTATTTTATTTGTCAAACTTTCGGGCACTTTTGGGGCCCTTAACATGCTCGAAAACTCTTGAAATTTTGCACACAGGTCAGAACCCGCGGCCATCAGGGCCGGGCTGAAGCTGGTACCCGGGCGTGGCAGGGGGCCTCGACAGCACCCCCTGGAACGGGATCCGAACACTTGTCCATAAATCAGACACGCTTGCATGTAAATAATATGAAACTCGGTACACATATAGACCTCATAGGGCCGAACAACTTTCGTGCTCTAAGTTTTACGCCAGACCAACAGGAAGTCGGCTATTATAGGTTGTTTGGAAACGCATGCTGTGGAATTTGAAGTACTCCTCCTAGGAAATTCATCCATTCGCCTCCAAACTCGGTCGGCATGAAGTCAAGACATTGAGGATGCTAAATTGCGGACGGATTTTTGATATCTCGAACGGTTTGGCAGTGGCAAGGAAACGAATTTATGGCGAATAATTCAAACAGGAAGTGTGTTTTAACTTCTGCTTACATTAACTGATCTTGATGAAACTTCAGCTGTGTGTTAGTTGTAAGAGGCCGATCACATGGATGTGACATTTGTGAGTCAAAGTTATAGCGCCACCAACTGGCAACAGGAAGTGTGTCACTTTCAAAATGCTTTGAAATCACCGTCTTATTTTTACCCGATTTGCTTCAAACTTTATGTGTATAATGTAGACACACGGCAGATGTAGACCTGTGAAAGGATTATTGATATCTTAGACACTGTTGCCGTAGCAACGCATCAAACTTTAATATTCTTTTCGGATGCTTTTGAGACTCTTCACAGGCTTGAAAATGCATGAAACTCGACAGACACATCACACTTATTATCCAGTAGACATGTGCAAAGTTTCAGAAACGGGCGTGGTGAAATGGCTCAGTAGCGCCACCTTTAGTCAAAAATGGGGGCTTAGTTTTACCTAGAATCACAAAACTTGGTACGTATATTGTTCTCATCGAGCCGGACAACTTTCTAATTGACAGTTATTAGCTATGACCAACAGGGTGTCAGATATTTTGGTCTGAATATAGATTTTTTGCTAAATCAGCCTCTGGGTTTTTAGTTACTCCTCCTAAAAGGTTTATTTTATTCCCACCAAACTTTTTCAACATGATAAAAATATATTAATGATGCTAAATTGTAAACGGGTATTGAATATCTCAAACGATTTTGCTATGGCGAGGGATTAAATTAATGTCAAAAAGGAAGCAGGAAACATCTCATAACTTCTAAAAATGTAATTATACACCATTTATTTTTATATAAAATTATACAAATATTAGAACTAAACCCATTTTATTCTGTTTTTGCAATTCAAGGAGTATGAAAAAGTTAAAAACAGGCTATTTAGTGCTATTTGGTTCAACAAAAAAGCAAACATAGGGCTATACTGCCCTCTTGTGTCCAAAGGGATATTAAAATAGTATATAAAATGTTTTACTAGGTAGGCCTATTGTATTTAAATATAAATTTATTAGGTATATGACTGTGAGGATATTTTCCCATCGGTTAATCGACGTGTGACACGAGCGGGTGCTTTTAAATCGCTAATATAAAAGCGAAAGTAAAAAACGGACGTCCGCACGGACATTGATAATGGTGCACGTTGGAAAAAATGATACTTTTAAACATAACACTAAACCGCCATTAGGTGTCGCCAGACGACCATCTTAATGAGCGAGTCATTGATTCATTCGTTCAAACGAGTCATTCATGATTGAGACAGATGTTTATGGATTGACCATTGAATCTTTGAGTCAGCCTACTCGTCAAGTGAGGTTGCTTAACTCTATCATATGTTATAAAATATATAAAAACTCCATATTTGTAATTTTTATAGTCAGTATGTTGTTAACTGGGTTGCTTTTTTGTGTGCTGCGCTCATTTGTTTACAATTCTCCTGGAGAAGCAGCATGAGCCTCAGCAGTGCAACCTTGTTAACATTGATCAGTAATACATTTATTATTAACTGCTGATTGCAACTTAAAATGAATGTAATGAAATTAGAATAATCTCTCGTTTTAGTGTTTCCCAAGTTACTTTTTGTTATTGACGTTCTAATCAGGCTATACTCTGGTCGGGCAAGTAAAATTCTCTTTCAGGTAGGCCTTTTGTATTTATATATAAATATATTAGGGATGTGACTGTGATAAAATTTTCCCACCGGTTAATCGACGTGTGACACCGCTGAGGGCTTTTAAATCGCTAACTATAGTATAGTAAAATACAGACGTCCGCACAGACATTGATAATGGTGCAGAGTAGAGCGAGCATTTTAAATGTATTCCTATGGATGTAGGAATTAACTAAAACATTTTATTTATATTTTTGTGTCCACTGTTTAACCGCAACCGCGTCACACACACACATACATTCCAGAATTGCAATCTTGACATCGCAGCCTGTTCATTATAGCCCTAATACAATATAATAATAAAAATAGTCAACCTAACATAAACGATTTACACTGCTCTGTTTAAATAGTCAGTAGTACAATTTGTACCATTCACAGTAAGCAGAGCTCCACTGTGATGTTTCCAAGCACATTTTTGCGCGTGTGAAGAGGATGATTTTTTCCATCGATATTGGAACACGAGTGAAGTACAAAGCCTATAATAAAGAATAGTTTAGCATCCAAATACATCGCAAATATTGAAACATTTTGATTCTAATGAGAGGGTTACGTGAGACCAACACTGCTTACTTTCATTTTTATTTTTACATTAAATTTAAAGGATTTGTTGGGGAATATTTTGAGTGTATCATAAAATCAGAATAAGGTAAGACAAGTAATATCTTCTGTCTTATATATATATATATATATATATATATATATATATATATATATATATATACGTATATATATATATATATATATATATATATATATATATATATATATATGTATGTGTGTGTGTGTGTATGTGTGTGTGTGTGTGTGTGTGTATATATATAGATAGATAGATAGATAGATAGATAGATAGATAGATAGATAGATATTTATATATACTGTCAAGTTTTGGATTTGAAAATAAGGGAAATTTTCCGGCGCCCACTGCGAGCAGCCCTCAGCATGTGAACATTCATTATAGCCTAAATGAAAACGTCTCGGTTACGTATGGTAACCCTCGTTCCCTGAGTCCAGGGAACGGAGACGCCTCGTCGGGGGAGTTCCCCTGACGAATTGGGATCACGCTAGGGAGACCAATTGCCTTCGAGTGAATTAAAACGAGCCAATGAACATTGGCATGCAACATTTGCATTCCGCAGCCCGCCTACCAGCGCGGGTATAAAGCCCGGAAGCAAACATTGCATCATCGCTTTTCGCTGAGGAGCCGAACAGTGTCCAGCCCTCCGCGAAGGTACAGCAACATGGCGACGGGACGAGGCGTCTCCGTTCCCTGGACTCAGGGAACGAGGGTTACCATACGTAACCGAGACGTTCCCTTTCGTCAGCAGGGAACTCCGACGCCTCGTCGGGGGAGTTCCCCTGACGAATTGGGATCCCTACCAAAACGCCATGGTGCTGGCCCCTTCCAGCGCCCAGCTAAGCTACAGCCCTGCAGCAGTTTCCAGAAATTTTGCGGGAGCTAGCTAGGGAATCACACTGCTGTTCCACAAGACCCAATCAGTGGATATTGGATAACACTGGGAAAGCGTGCCCGTCCCCAAGGAAAATAATAATGGGGGGGAACGCTGCGGAAGCTGAGGCAGCCTAGAGGAAGGCCCTCAAATACACACATGTACTAACCACGTAGGGTAGTGAAACATATGGCAGTCCTTGAAGGTAGTCCCAGTCCGGAGGAGTGTGGAGCGTACTCAACAGGGACGACAGAATGAGTCTGTCAAGGGGAAGACACGGCTGAACTGCATGTGGCAATCATGGGTCACCGCAGGGACCACTGGAAAAGCACCCAGTCTACTAGCAACTCCTTACTGAAGGTAGCAGACCTGGTGCCGGGCGGTCCGCAACGCCTGGCACCGGAGGGGTGATGGAGGAACTCACGAGGTTAGCCGTTTGTTGGGTAACCAACGGAGCAAAAAGACGCACGTATCCGCTCACGGAATGGCGTCGCAAGCCGACACACCTATTCCCTCTAATTACTGGCCGTAGCGAGTACTCGGGAGGAAACCGGTTCCACACGTAGGCTATAAAACCTAGCGAACGTGTTCGGTGTCGCCCAGCCCGCAGCTCTACAAATGTCTGTTAGCGAGGCGCCTTGTGCCAGAGCCCAAGAAGCGGCAACACTCCTAGTGGAATGAGCCCGCAACCTGGGAGGGCAGGGCTCACCCTGGGACTCATAAGCCCTGGTGATAGCATCCACTATCCAGTGGGCTAACCTCTGCTTGGAGACAGCCTTCCCCTTCTGCTGGCCTCCGTAACAAACAAAGAGCTGATCTGAGGTCCTAAAGCTTTGCGTTCTGTCTATATAAACCCGGAGGGCCCGGACAGGACAGAGAAAAGCTAGGGCTGGGTCTGCCTCCTCCTGGGGCAGCGCTTGCAGGTTCACTACCTGGTCCGCGAAGGGAGTGGTAGGAACCTTGGGCACATATCCGAGCCTGGGTCTCAATATAACCTGAGAAAGGCCAGGCCCGAACTCTAGGCACGATTCGTCGACCGAAAATGCCTGCAGGTCCCCCACCCTCTTGAAGGAAGCCAATGCTAACAGGAGCGCTGTCTTAATGGACAGGATATTAAGCTCGACTGACAGCAAAGGCTCAAAAGGAGGACTTTGAAGTGCTTTAAGCACCAGAGTTAAGTCCCAAGAGGGTACAGGGTGCAAGTTGCGAGGTGGATTTAGCCTCCTAGCACCCTTGAGGAATCTGATGACCAGGTCGTGCTTCCCCACAGACTTACCTTCAACTACATCGTGATGTGCGGCTATTGCGGCAACATACACTTTAAGGGTGGAGGGAGACAGCCTTCGCTCCAACCCCTGTTGTAGGAAGGAGAGCACGACTCTGATCGGGCAAGTTCGTGGCTTCTCCCCGTGGGAAGAACACCAGCCGACGAACAGGTTCCACTTCAGAGCGTAGAGGCGCCTCGTAGAGGGGGCTCTAGCTGAAGAGATGGTATCTACCACTGCCTGTGGCAGGCCATCTAGAACCTCCGCATCCCGTCCAGGGACCAGACATGGAGTTTCCAGAGGTCTGGACACGGGTGCCATAGAGTGCCCCGTCTCTGAGAAAGAAGGTCGTTCCTCAGAGGAATCGGCCAAGGAGGGGCTGTCGCGAGGAGCATGAGTTCTGGGAACCAAGTCCGGGTTGGCCAATACGGGGCTACCAAAAGGACCTGCTCCTCGTCCTCCCTGACCTTGCACAGTGTCTGTGCAAGAAGGCTCACTGGGGGGAACGCATATTTGCGTAAGTCCCGGGGCCAGCTGTGTGCCAGGGCACCCGTGCCGAGAGTTCCTTCGGTCAGGGAGTAATACCACTGGCAATGGGTCGTGTCCGGAGAGGCAAACAGGTCTACCTGTGCGGCTCCGAAGATTCGCCAAATCAGCTGGACCACCTGGGGATGGAGTCGCCATTCTCCCAGAAGGGAAGGCTGACGTGAAAGCTCGTCGGCCACACAATTGAATTCCCCTGGGACATGAACGGCACGAAGCGACCTCAGATGCTTCTGACTCCATTGGAGGAGGTGGGAGGCGAGTCGCGACATACGAGGGGAGCGCAGACCACCTTGTCGGTTGATGTACGCAACGGTCGCAGTGCTGTCCGTACGGACCAGTACGTGCTTGTGTCTGAGAAACCCCTTGAGGCGACACAAGGCCAAGCGTACTGCTTGCAACTCTAGGCAGTTGATGTGCCAATGCAGCTGGGGCCCCGTCCACAGACCCGAGACTGCATGCCCTTTGTACGTGGCCCCCCAACCCTTGGCAGAAGCATCTGTGAACACCACAGCATGCCTGGAAATCTTGGACTAGGGGCACTCCGGCCCGTAGAAACCCAGGATCCGACCAAGGGGTGAAGGTTTGGCGACAGTGCGGGGTGACTTTGACCCGGAACGTGCCGCTCTGCCACGCCCACCTCGGGACTCGATCGTGAAGCCAGTGCCGGAGCGGTCTCATATGCAACAAGCCGAGCGGCGTTACTGCGGCTGCGGCTGCCATATGCCCCAGGAGCCTCTGAAACTGTTTCAGTGGGACCGCTGTCCTGCCTCGAAAGGACTTGAGACAGGTGAGCACTGACTGGACGCGCTCCTCTGTGAGGCGCGCAGTCTGAGCGACCGAGTCCAGTTTCACACCGAGATAAGAGATCCTCTGCACGGGGCAGAGTTTGCTCTTCTCCCAGTTGACCTGAAGCCCCAACTGACTGAGGTGACGGAGCACCATGTCCCTGTGATCGCACAACACATCTCGCGAGTGAGCAAGAATGAGCCAGTCGTCGAGATAGTTGAGAATGCGAACGCCTTGTTCTCTCATGGGAACAATGGCCACCTCCGCGACTTTCGTGAAGACACGGGGCGACAGGGCCAGCCCGAAGGGTAGGACCTTGTACTGATATGCTCGACCCTCGAAAGCAAACCAAAGAAATGGTCTGTGTCGAGGAAGAATCGAGACATGAAAGTACGCGTCCTTCAGGTCGATCGCTGCAAACCAATCCCGGGGACGGATGCATTCGAAAATGCGTTTCTGCGTGAGCATCTTGAACGGGAGCTTGTGCAGGGCCCGATTCAATACTCGCAGATCCAGGATTGGCCGTAACCCACCGCCTTTCTTGGGTACAATGAAGTAAGGGCTGTAAAACCCTGACCTCATATCGGCTGGAGGGACCGGCTCGAACGCGTCCTTCGCCAGCAGGGCGTCGATCTCTTTCCGCAAGATAGGAGCATCCACTGGACGCACATGGGTAAAGTGGATGCCCTTGAACTTGGGAGGCCGGTGTGCAAACTGAGTTGCATAGCCGAGCTGAAAGGTGTGGATGAGCCAGTGCGACGGCCTCGGGAGCGCTAGCCAGGCTCCGAGAAACTGCCGCAACGAGCCCACCCGCACCGCCGGCGTACCCGCGGAGGGGCAGCGAGGCGGAAGGCAGGGACACGGCTCCGGTGGCATTGTAGCGGCCGAGAGCGGGGTCTGGGTGTGTATTTGGACAACACCTACCTGCCTCCACCGGGGGACAGACGGCAGAGAAGACCCTAGAGTGTTCTGCTGCGGGCTGTCGCCTGGCGAGAGAAGGGGAGGAGACGAGGAGCGAGGCCCAAGGGCGGCTGCTGGTCTCCGTACCTTCCCGCCCAGCAGCAGACAGGAGTGACGTGACCGGGGTGGCGCCACTGCTATCTGAGAGCTGGGGAGAGGGGAACGAGAGCGGCGCAGCTCGGGGGCGGCGCACACTGCCATTCTGACCCTCTCAGACGGAGGAGACTGGTCTTATTTTACTGCCAGTCTCGACCGTGAGGGGAAACGAGGAGCGAGGCCCGGGGGCATCGAGTCCTGGTTTCCGCCTCACCCAGCGAGAGACGAGAGTGACGAGGCCGAAGCCCTCACTGCCATCTGAGCGCTGGGGCCCGTGAGCGACTTAGAGGAAGTGGACTGCTCAAACTTTGGGTACCACTGACTGGATGACCAGCGGCGGAACAGAAACAAAATTCTCCACCCGGCCCTCTCCCGGGGGAAGGAGTGGTGATGACACGCACTCCCGAAGAGCAGAATGTCACATACTCTGGTCGCTTCTCTCAGAGTTATTTCCCTTCCTTTTGCTAGGGGGAAACAACTCTGAGCGGGCTGGTTTTGAGGCGCTCCTGGACCACAAGTGTGGACATCGTCTGACCGAGGGCCAGCGTTGTGACTAATCACGGTCAGTCACTAAGCGCAGCTCCACCCCGAGTCAGAACTACCCACGTGCAGTGAAAGTGCAGGGGTAGTGAGAGAGGAAAAACTTCTGCAGATTTAGGCCTTCCATACTGCCAAAATTTTTCACACACATCCAGGCACTTTAGAATAGCCCAGGAAAGTGTGGCTGTCAAGTCTGAATCTTCAGCATGAGAACACACCATTATAGAAGGAACTCAGCATTATTTTCAGAGTATAACAGCCCTCTCTCCGATGTAGCAATCGACATCTGCCCTCCCCTGGGGCCCCGAATGAAATGCTTGGTCCCTCATGAGAAAGACCAGAATCCCATCCGAAAGCCTCGACGGCACACGGCATGCTGAGCGGCTCAAGCCTTTACGAGAAAGGGGAGACGAACAACGTGCCGACGTGGTTATGCACTCATGAGAGAACATAACCACTCACAAACACAGTCTCAACACACTGATTAGGCATGTGAAACAGTGATCATGGCCGTCAACCAGGCATGCAAGACAGTGAACGTGGCCATCGCCTTGATGACACACGGCACGCTGAGCGCTCAAGCCTGCAGGCAAGGCGAACAACGTGCCGACGTGGTCATGCTCTCATAAGAAAGCATAAACCACCCACGAACACAGTCTCAGCATGTTTGCGATGCGCTAGAGGAGTAGGAAGCTCGTGAGGATCTTTCACCTGGCGAGACATTCCGTACTGTAACCCTCAGACCACCAAATGCTCATTAACCAAAGTAGTCCTCTTTTTAGAAAAGGAACTAAATTGGGGAACAAGCAAATGGGACTCAACCTCGTAGAGGCACACGAGTCTCGGCCGCGCATCTAGAGCGCCGAATGACGCGCGCTGAGTTGCCGTGACAACCCGCGCTGTCAGCCGGCGCTCGACGGCACAAGGCACATTGAACGGCTCGATCCTTTAAAAAGGGGAGACGAACAACGTGCCGACGTGGTCATGCACTCATGAGAGAGCATGAACCACCCACGAACGCAGCTTCAACACACCGATTAGGCATGTGAAACAGCGGTCGTGGCCGTCAATGAGGACAGGAAACGATCGCATCCAGAAACACACGAGTGAAACGTCATCCTGAAAAGGACGCGATCTTCACTCGTGTTGCTCTTTCAGGAAGAAAGTACTCTCTTTATTGTGCTGAAGCACACAGGGATCCAACGCGGCGACACAGCGGGGAAACTGCAAGCCCGCTGTGCGCACTCAACCGTTTACCAGCTGTGAAAACAGCTTTTGAATTAACAGTGTAGACGCAGCCGGCAGACAGGAATCGCGTGGTCGCTGAAGCGCCGTCTCACCAACACAGAAAGATCCCCTCCTGAAACAGCAGACTCGTAGAGCGTAAGAAAGATACAATCTTAAGCTCATTCACTCAAAGAGGACACAAACGGTCGGCTCCGAAGCAATAAGCGATGATGCAATGTTTGCTTCCGGGCTTTATACCCGCGCTGGTAGGCGGGCTGCGGAATGCAAATGTTGCATGCCAATGTTCATTGGCTCGTTTTAATTCACTCGAAGGCAATTGGTCTCCCTAGCGTGATCCCAATTCGTCAGGGGAACTCCCCCGACGAGGCGTCGGATTTCCCTGCTGACGAAAGGGAACACAAAAGGGTGTATATGAAGAGCATTTATTTAAAGGCTTATTTGCATATTTTCTGTTTATTTATCATTGCTTGTCTTTACATTTACATTTTATTTTCATTCCACACGTTCTTTTCATTTCATATTGCTTTTCTTTTACAGGTTTTCTTTTTATTTCACATAACTTTTCTTTACTCTTTTAGTGAGTTATTGTACAAATTTGTTGCAGACTTTGCATTCGCGGTATTTACATGAGGGTTTTGGTTTTTTGGCAGGAGTGCCCAATTCCGTATTTTTTTTTTTTTTTTTTTTTTTTTACGAACTTTATTATGAACAGTGCACAGGACAATAGGTACAGAGAACACTACAAATACTGTGCGTGCCTTCCGTCTCTGTAGTAGCGTCCATCATCCGTCTCTGTTTTTTTTTCTGTTTTTTTCCCGCGTTGTCACCATAGACTGTAAGGGTTGTCACTCATCATCTGACCTCACACACTAACCGAGGCTACTGACAGACTCAGATTAGGAATGTTTTTTTTTTTTTTTTTAACTCCGTCCGGGCCCGGGGTAGCCTATTATTTTTTTTTTAATAACGCAGGTTAAAAACCGGGAGATTTACGGGAAAATACTAATAAGGGAGGATGGCGGGAAAGAACGGTGAAATACGGGACTTTCCCGGCCAAAACGGGATACTTGACAGGTAAGATATATATACATATATGTATATATGGATGAATCTCGACAGACACATCACATTTATTAGCCAGTAGACATGTGCAAAGTTTCAGAAACGGGCGTGGTGGAATGGCTCAGTAGCGCCACCTTTAGTCAAAAATGGGGGCTTAGTTTTTCCTAGAATCACAAAAATCGGTATGTATATTGTTCTCATTGAGCCGGACAACTTTCTAATTTAGAGTTATTAGCTCCGACCAACAGGAAGTCAGATATTTTGGTTTGAATGTGATTTTTTGGAGAATTCTCTCTCTCTCTCTCTCTCTCTGTATCTGTGTCTCTGTGTGTGTATGTGGGGTGTGGGGGATTTGTCTGTTAGGAGAAAGTTGCTTTTATAATTGTTTATCAAGGTTTCAGGGTCTTTTGGGGCCCTTAACGTGCTCGAAAACTCTTGAAACTTTGCACACAGGTCAGAACCCATGGCCATGAGAGCCGGGCCGAAGCTGGTACCCGGGCGTGGCAGGGGGGCTCAACAGCGCACCCTTGAACGGGGTCTGAAAACTTGGTCCATAGATCAAACATGCTTGCATGAATTAATATGAAACTCAGTACACATATAGATCTCATCGGGCCGAACAACTTTTCCCCCGTCAAGTTTTACGCCAGCCCAACAGGAAGTCAGCTATTATGGGTTGTTTGGAAAACTCTTGCTGTGGAATGTGAAATACTCCTCCTAGAAAATTAATCCGATCCCTACCAGTCTCGGTGTGCATGAAGTCAAGACATTGAGGATGCTAAATTGCGGACGGATTTTTGATATCTCGAACGGTTTGGCCGTGGCGAGGAAACGAATTTATGGCGAGAAAAGAGAAACACGAAGTGATATAACTTCTGCATACGTTAACTGATCTTGATGAAACTTCAGCAGTGTGTTCGTGGTAAGAGGCCGATCAGATGGATGTAACTATTGTGAGTCAAAGTTATAGCGCCACCAACTGGCAGCAGGAAGTGTGTCACTTTCAAAATGCTTTTGTCAAAAGTGGGGGGGTTAGTTTTATGTACAGTTACAAAAATCAGTACGTATATTTGTCTCATCGAACCGGACAACTTTCTAATTTACAGTCATTAGTTCCGAGCAACAGGAAGTCAGATATTTTGGTTTGAATGTGGATTCATTTGCAAAATCAGCCTCTGCATTTTTACCCACTCCTCTTAAGTGGTTTATTTTATTCCCACCAAACTTTTTCAACATGATGAAAATACAATAAAGATGCTAAATTGTGAACGGATATTAAATATCTCAAACAGTTTTGCTATAGCGAGGGATTAAAGTAATGTTAAAAAAGGAAACAGTAAAAGCCTCATATCTTCTAAAAATGTAATTGTACGCCATTTATTTCTATATAAAATTATACAAATATCAGAACTAAACCCATTTTATTCTTTTTTTTTTTCAATTTAAGAATTATGTTTAAGTTTAAAAATAGCCAGAATGTTTTTTTAGTCCAAAAAATAAATGAATCATGTCATTTATAGTGCTATACTGCCCTCTTGTGTTCAAAATCAGGTAGGCCTATAGTATTGATATATAAATATATTAGGGAGGTGACTGTGGGAATATTTTCCCACCGGTTAATCAACATGTGACCGCTGAGGTCTTTTAAATCGCTAACTTAAAAGCGAAAGTAAAATAAGGACGTCCGCACAGACATTGATAATGTTGCGGAGTAGAGCGGGCGTTTTCAATGTATTCCTATAGAAGTAGGATTTAACTAAAACAATTTATGTATGTTTTTATGTGTCCACTGTTCAATCGCGCCCGCGCCCGCGCCACACACACATTCCAGGATTTCAATCTTGACATCGCAGCCTGTTCATTATAGCCCTAATAAAATATAATAATAAAATAGTCAACCTAACATATAAAAATTACACTGCTCTGTTTAAATAGTCAGTAGTACAATTTGTATCATTCATGGTAAGCACCGCTCCACTGTGAAGTTTCCAAGCACATTTTTGCGCATGTAAAGAGGATGATTTTTCTATGTCGGTATTGGAACGTGAGTGAAGTACAAAGCCTATGATAAAGAATAGTTTACCATCCGTCTATACTGGAACACGAGTGAAGTACAAAGCATATAATAAAAAATAGTTTAGCATCCAAATACATCGCAAATGTTGAAACATTTTGATTCTAATGAGAGGGTTACGTGAGCCCAACACTGCTTACATTCGTTTTTATTTTTACATAAAATTTAAAGGATTTGTTGTGGAATATTTTGAGTGTATCATAAAATCAGAATAAGGTAAGACAAGTAATATTTTCTGTCTTTTATATATATATATATATATATATAGCTGCGAGCAGCGATGAAGAGCCAAAGCCGGCAGTACCGCCACCCCGGGTGCCTTTAGGTAACTAAAGGCACGGGGGTTCCGTGCCACCGGCTTGGGCCCGTAATCGCTGCTCGCAGCTATATATTTTTTTTTTTTTGTCAAACTTTTGGCCACTTTTGGGGCCTTTAACATGCTCGAAAACTCTTGAAACTTTGCACACGGGTCAGAACCCGCGGCCATCAGGGCCGGGCTGAAGCTGGTACCCGGGCGTGGCAGGGGGGCTCGACAGCGCCCCCTGGAACGGGATCCGAACACTTGTCCATAAATCAGACACGCTTGCATGTAATAATATGAAACTCGGTACACATATAGATCTCATCGGGCCGAACAATAAAACAATTTATGTATGTTTTTATGTGTCCACTGTTCAATCGCGCCCGCGCCCGCGCCACACACACATTCCAGGATTTCAATCTTGACATCGCAGCCTGTTCATTATAGCCCTAATAAAATATAATAATAAAATTATATTTTCGTGCTCTAAGTTTTACGCCAGCCCAACAGGAAGTCGGCTATTATGGGTTGTTTGGAAACACATGCTGTGGAATTTGATGTACTCCTTCTAGGGAATTCATCCATTCACCTCCAAACTCGGTCAGCATGAAGTCAAGACGTTAAAAAATGCTAAATTGCGGACGGATTTTTGATATCTCGAACGGTTTGGCCGTGGCGAGGAAACGAATTTATGGCGAATAAGGGACACAGGAAGTGTATTATAACTTCTGCATACATTACCTGATCTTGATGAAACTTCAGCAGTGTGTTCGTTGTAAGAGGCCGATCACATGGATGTGACTATTGTGAGTCAAAGTTATAGCGCCACCAACTGGCAGCAGGAAGTGTGTTACTTTCAAAATGCTTTTTTTTACCCAATTTGCTTCAAACTTTATGTGTATAATGTAAACACATGGCAGATGTAGACCTGTGAAAGGATTATTGATATCTTAGATACTGTTGCCGTGGCAACGCATCAAACTTTAATATTCTTTTCGTATGCTTTTGAGATTCTTAGCATGCTTGAAATTGGATGAAACTCGACAGACACATCACACTTATTAGCCAGTAGACATGTGCAAAGTTTCAGAAACGGGCGTGGTGAGGGGCTCAGTAGCGCCACCTTTAGTCAAAAATGGGGGCTTAGTTTTTCCTAGAATCACAAAAATCGGTATGTATATTGTTCTCATCAAGCCGGACAACTTTATAATTTACATTCATTAGCTCCGACCAACAGGAAGTCAGATATTTTGGTTTGAATGTGATTTTTTTATGAATGTGATTTTTAATGTATGCAGAAGTTATAAAACACTTCCTGTTTCATCCATCTGATCGGCCTCTTACCACGAACACACTGCTAAAGTTTAATCAAGATCAGTTAATGTATGCAGAAGTTATAACACACTTCCTGTTTCATCCATCTGATCGGCCTCTTACCACGAACACACTGCTGAAGTTTCATCAAGATCAGTTAATGTATGCAGAAGTTATAACACTTCGTGTTTCTCTTTTCTCGCCATAAATTCGTTTCCTCGCCACGACCAAACCGTTCGAGATATCAAAAATCCGTCCACAATTTAGCATCCTCAATGTCTTGACTTCATGCACACCGAGTTTGATGGGGATTGAATTAATTCTCTAGGAGGAGTGTTTCAAATTCCACAGCAAGCCTTCTCCAAACAACCCATAATAGCTGACTTCCTGTTGGGCTGGCGTATAACTTAAAGCCCATGGTGTAGGTTTTTTTTATTTATTTTTATTAATATAACCTTGTATGAAAATACCATATGAAAAGTAAATGCAGGATTAAAAATTGTTTTGCAAGACATAAGGGCGCAAATTCAATAGAAAACGTGACCGTTTCCTTGACCGTGTTGAAAAAGCGCTTTTTTTCACCATCGCGTCATATGACGTCACATGAGGTAGTCGTTTGGCTCTGCGTTCGCGCTCAGTGCAGAGATAGGTTGGTATTCAGTTGGAGCGGTCATGATTCAGTGTGTTTTCGGTGCTTATTGTATTTCAATTAATCATCGTCGTGGTAAATGATTGTGAATTATGGCCTGTCAGGACATCGAGTCCACAGGTTTCCGAATAAGAAAAAGGACGGTGCAATCTTCTGTGCCAGTGTGCGTTCTGTGCCGGGTAAGAGACGGGACTTCACTTCTGCTTCTGCTTTGAAAAACGCGGTAGTGTGTAGCATTCACTAAGACCGAGTGATTATAATCCCGGCGATATGTGCACACTGTCCCGGCTCCTTCATCGGGTCGCCCGGTGACGGTCCGCCGTCAGCATGTGGTTCCGGCAGGAAACATGACGGTCACGGATCCGTCAGAGATCACTTATTGTACATCTGTTTTACAAAATGTGCCTTGTCTTAATTTAATTCATTAACATATCCTACATAAACTTGTAATGTAATGCATTTATGTGTTTGCTATTAGTCTGCAGCCGGCACTTTTTATTATTATAAATATTATTTAGTTATTATAAATATTATGTTCTATAATTCATTTTCAATCTGTACAAACCGACTTTAATGTTTGTGTTGGCTGTTTCTAGATATAAAGTTTTTATACAGTAAGACAGTTGTGATTGTGATCATTTTTTTATTCATCGTCACCAAATGGGTCAATTCAAAGCCTTTATAAAGTCCCTCTTCCTCTGGAAACTGTCTCCTAATGGCTGACACACACAACACATGCCGGTAGGGGTCTAAATACTAGCTTTGCTATTGCCTGATACACAATTTAGGGCTGGGTATCGTTCAAAATCTTTCGATCCGGTGCCAATTTCGATACCTCAGTTTCGATACCGGTTCCTAACGATACTTTTTTCGATACCAATTTTATGAAATCCATTTTAACAAGATTACATAACACATTACCTCAGAAAAACGTCTCGGTTACGTATGTAACCCTCGTTCCCTGAGTACAGGGAACGGAGACGTGTCGTCGGGGGAGTTCCCTGACGAATTGGGATCCCTGACGAATTGGGATCACGCTAGGGAGACCAATTGCCTACGAGTGAATTAAAACGAGCCAATGAAATTGGCATGCAGGATTTGCATTCCGCAGCCCGCCTACCAACGCGGGTATAAAGGCGGAAGCAACGCACACACAATTGCTTTTCGCTGAGGAGCCGAACAGTGTCCAGTCCTCTGCGAAGGTACAGCAACATGGCGATGGGACGACACGTCTCCGTTCCCTGTACTCAGGGAACGAGGGTTACATACGTAACCGAGACGTTCCCTTTCGTCCTGGGAACTCCAACGTGTCGTCGGGGGAGTTCCCTGACGAATTGGGATCCCAAGTAAAACGCCATGGTGCTGGCCCCTTCCAGTGCCCAGCTAAGCTACCCTGCAGCAGTTTCTTGAATTAGTTGCGGGAGCTAGCTAGGGAATCACACTGCTGTTCCGCAAGACCCGCACAGTGGATTTGGATAACACTGGGAAAGCGTGCCCTGACCCCCCGGGGGGGGGGGGACGCTGCGGAAGCCCAGCCTGCCTAGAGAAGGCCAGGAATACACGTGTACTAACCCATTTGGGGTAGAGAAACACATGGCAATCCCTGAGGTAGTCCCAATCCGAGGGAAGTGGGAGTATACTCAACAGGGACGACAGAATGAGTCTGTCAAGGGGAAGACACGGCTGAACTGCACGTGGCATTATGGGTCACCGTAGAGACCACTGGAAAACACCCAGTCTACTAGCAACTCCTACTAGAGGTAGCAGACCTGGCGCCAGACGGTCCGCCACGCCTGGCACCGGAGGGGTGATGGAGGAACTCACGAGGCTCACCGACGTAGGGCGCCAACGGAGCAAAAGTCGCACGTATCCGGCCGAGGCACGGAATGGCGTAGCAAGCCGACACAACCTATTCCCTCGCAGCACTGGCCGTAGCGAGTACTCGGGAGGAAACAGGTTCCACACATAGGCTATAGAACCTAGCGAACGTGTTTGGTGTCGCCCAGCCCGCAGCTCTACAGATGTCTGTCTGCAAGGCGCCTTGAGCCAAAGCCCAGGAAGCGGCAACACCTCTAGTAGAGTGAGCCCGCAACCTGGGAGGACAAGGCTCACCCAGAGACTCATATGCTCGGGTGATAGCATCCACTAACCAGTGAGCTAACCTCTGCTTGGAGACAGCCTTCCCCTTCTGCTGGCCTCCGTAACAGACAAAGAGCTGATCTGAGGTTCTGAAGCTTTGCGTTCTGTCAATATAAACCCGCAGGGCGTGGACGGGACAGAGAAAGCTAGGGCTGGGTCTGCCTCCTCCTGGGGCAGCGCTTGCAGGTTCACTACCTGGTCCACGAAGGAAGTGGTAGGAACCTTGAGCCTTTGCTCCTAGCACCCTTAAGGAATCTGCTGATCAGGTCGTGCTTCCCCAAGGACTTACCTTCTACTGCATCGTGATGTGCTGCTATTGCAGCGACATACACTTTGAAGGTGGAGGGAGACAGCCTTCGCTCCAACCCATCTTGCAGGAAAGAAAGCACGGCTCTGACCGGGCACGTTCGGGGGTCCTCCTGACGGGAGGAACACCAATCAACGAACAGGTTCCACTTCAACGCATAGAGGCGCCTCGTAGAGGGGGCTCTAGCGGAAGTGATGGTATCTACCACTGCCTGTGGCAGGCCATCTAGAACCTCCGCGTCCCGTCCAGGGACCAGACCCGGGGGGGGGGGGGACGCTGCGGAAGCCCAGCCTGCCTAGAGAAGGCCAGGAATACACGTGTACTAACCCATTTGGGGTAGAGAAACACATGGCAATCCCTGAGGTAGTCCCAATCCGAGGGAAGTGGGAGTATACTCAACAGGGACGACAGAATGAGTCTGTCAAGGGGAAGACACGGCTGAACTGCACGTGGCATTATGGGTCACCGTAGAGACCACTGGAAAACACCCAGTCTACTAGCAACTCCTACTAGAGGTAGCAGACCTGGCGCCAGACGGTCCGCCACGCCTGGCACCGGAGGGGTGATGGAGGAACTCACGAGGCTCACCGACGTAGGGCGCCAACGGAGCAAAAGTCGCACGTATCCGGCCGAGGCACGGAATGGCGTAGCAAGCCGACACAACCTATTCCCTCGCAGCACTGGCCGTAGCGAGTACTCGGGAGGAAACAGGTTCCACACATAGGCTATAGAACCTAGCGAACGTGTTTGGTGTCGCCCAGCCCGCAGCTCTACAGATGTCTGTCTGCAAGGCGCCTTGAGCCAAAGCCCAGGAAGCGGCAACACCTCTAGTAGAGTGAGCCCGCAACCTGGGAGGACAAGGCTCACCCAGAGACTCATATGCTCGGGTGATAGCATCCACTAACCAGTGAGCTAACCTCTGCTTGGAGACAGCCTTCCCCTTCTGCTGGCCTCCGTAACAGACAAAGAGCTGATCTGAGGTTCTGAAGCTTTGCGTTCTGTCAATATAAACCCGCAGGGCGTGGACGGGACAGAGAAAGCTAGGGCTGGGTCTGCCTCCTCCTGGGGCAGCGCTTGCAGGTTCACTACCTGGTCCACGAAGGAAGTGGTAGGAACCTTGAGCACATATCCGAACCGGGGTCTCAATACAACATGAGAAAGGCCCGGCCCGAACTCCAGGCACGATTCGTCGACCGAAAATGCTACAGATTCCCGACCCTCTTGAAAGAGGCCAATGCTAACAGGAGCGCTGTCTTAATGGACAGGATATTAAGCTCTACTGTCAGCAAAGGCTCAAAGGGAGGACTTTGAAGAGCTCTAAGAACCAGAGCTAGGTCCCAAGAGGGTACAGAGTGCAACACACGAGGTGGATTTAACCTCCTAGCACCCTTAAGGAATCTGCTGATCAGGTCGTGCTTCCCCAAGGACTTACCTTCTACTGCATCGTGATGTGCTGCTATTGCAGCGACATACACTTTGAAGGTGGAGGGAGACAGCCTTCGCTCCAACCCATCTTGCAGGAAAGAAAGCACGGCTCTGACCGGGCACGTTCGGGGGTCCTCCTGACGGGAGGAACACCAATCAACGAACAGGTTCCACTTCAACGCATAGAGGCGCCTCGTAGAGGGGGCTCTAGCGGAAGTGATGGTATCTACCACTGCCTGTGGCAGGCCATCTAGAACCTCCGCGTCCCGTCCAGGGACCAGACATGGAGTTTCCAGAGGTCTGGACGCGGGTGCCATAGAGTGCCCCGTCTCTGAGAAGAAGGTCCTTCCTCAGAGGAATCGGTCAAGGAGGGGCTGTTGCGAGGAGCATGAGTTCCGTGAACCAAGTCCTGGTGGGCCAATATGGCGCCACTAACAGGACCTGCTCCTTGTCCTCCCTGACCTTGCACAGAGTCTGTGCAAGAAGGCTCACTGGGGGAAACGCATACTTGCGCAGGTCCCGGGGCCAGTTGTGGGCCAGGGCGTCCGTGCCGAGGGTCCCCTCGGTCAGGGAGTAAAACCCCCGACAATGGGTCGTGTCCGGAGAAGCAAACAGGTCTACCTGTGCGACTCCGAAAACACTCCAAATCAGCTGGACCAATTGGGGATGGAGTCGCCATTCTCCTGGCAGGGGAGGCAACCGTGAGAGCTTGTCTGCCACACGGTTGAGCTCCCCCTGAAAGATGAAAGGCATGAAGCGACCTCAGATGCTTCTGACTCCATAGGAGGAGGTGGGAGGCGAGTCGCGACATACGACGGGAGCGTAGACCACCTTGATGGTTGATGTACGCAACGGTCGCAGTGCTGTCCGTTCGGACCAGTACTGCTTGTGTCTGAGAAAGCCCTTGAGGCGACACAAAGCTAGACGTACTGCTTGCAACTCTAGGCAGTTGATGTGCCAATGCAGCTGAGACCCCGTCCACAGACCCAAGACTGCATGCCCGTTGTACGTGGCCCCCCAACCCATGGCAGAGGCATCCGTGAACACCACAGCATGCCTGGAAACCTGGACTAGGGGCACTCCGGCCCGTAGAAACACAGGGACCATGGGAAGAAGGTTCGGCGGCAGTGCGGGGTAACTTTGACCCGGAGCATACTGTTCTGCCACGCCCACCTCGGGACTCGATCGTGAAGCCAGTGCTGAAGCGGTCTCATATGTAACAAGCCGAGCGGCGTTACTGCGGCTGCCATATGCCCCAGGAGCCTCTGAAATTATTTCAGTGGAACCGCTGTCCTGCCTCGAAAGGACTTGAGGAAGGTGAGCACTGACCGGACGCGCTCCTCTGTGAGGCGCGCAGTCTGGGCGACCGAGTCCAGTTCCATACTGAGATAAGAGATCCTCTGCACGGGGCAGAGTTTGCTCTTGTCCCAGTTGACCTGAAGCCCCAACCGACTGAGGTGCCGGAGCACCATGTCCCTGTGATCGCACAACACATCTCGCGAGTGAGCTAGAATGAGCCAGTCGTCGAGATGGTTGAGAAAGCGAACGCCTTGTACTCTCATGGGAACAATGGCCACCTCCGCGACTTACGTGAAGACACGAGGCGACAGGGCCAGCCCGAAGGGTTGGACTTTGTACTGATACGCACGACCCTCGAACGCAAACCATAGAAACGGTCTGTGTCGAGGAAGAATCGAGACGTGAAAGTACGCGTCCTTCAGGTCGATCGCTGCAAACCAATCCTGGGGACGGATGCATTCGAAAATGTGCTTCTGCGTGAGCATTTTGAAGGGGAGTTTGTGCAGGGCCCGATTCAAAACTTGCAGGTCCAGGATTGGCCGTAACCCACCGTCTTTCTTGGGTACAATGAAGTATGGGCTGTTAAACCCGGACCTCATCTCGGCAAGAGGGACCGGCTTGATCGCGCCCTTCGCCAGCAGGACATCGATCTCTTTCCGCAAGACAGGGGCACCCACTGACTGCACACGGGTGCAGTGGACGCCCCTGAACTTGGGAGGCCGGTGTGCAAACTGAATTGCATAGCCGAAACGAATGGTGCGGATGAGCCATCGGGACGAACCCGGAAGGCTTCCAGATACTGTCCCAACAAACCCACCCGAACCACCGGCGTACCCACGGAGGGGCAGCGAGGTGGAAGACAGGGACCCGGCTCTGCTGGCATTGTAGCGACCGAGAGCGGGGTCTGGGCGTTTTAACTTGACACCAACCTGCTTCCACCTGTGGGCAGACGGCAGAGAAGGCCCGTGGGCATTCTGCTGCGGGCTGCCCGGTGGCGAGGGGAGGGGGAGAGACGAGGAACGAGGCCCTGACTCCTCGTGACCTGGTCTCTGCACCTCTGGGCCCAGCTGCAGACAGGAGCGATGCAGCCGAGGCTGTCACTGCTATCCACGAGCTGGATAGAGGGGAACGAGAGTGGCGCCGAACGTGGGCGGCGCGCACTGCCATTCTGACCCTCTCGGACGGAGGAGACTGGTCTTACTGGTCTGCCAGACTCGACCGTGAGGGGAAACGAGGAGCGAGGCCCGGGGGCATCGAGTCCTGGTTCCCACCTCCTCACCCAGCGAGAGACGAGAGTGACAAGGCCGAAGCCCTCACTGTCATCTGAGCACTGGGGGCCCGTGAGTGACTCAGAGGAAGTGGACTGCTCAAATTTGGGTACCGCTGACTGGATGACCAGCGGCGGAACAGAAATGAAATTCTCCACCCGGCCCTCCCCCGGGGGAAGGAGTGGTGATGACACACACTCCCGAAGAGCAGACATCACATACTCCGGGTCGCTCCTCTCAGGGTCGTTTCCCTTACCCTTTGCGGGGGGAAACGAACTCCGAGCGGGCGGTTTTGAGGTGCTTCTGGACCACCAGCGTGGACATCGTCTGACCGAGGGCCAGCGCTGTGACTAATCACGGTCAGTCACTAAGCACAGCTCCACCCCGAATCAGAATTACCCACATGCACTGAATGTGCAGGGGTAGTGAGAGAGGAAAAACTTCCGCAGATTTAGGCATGTTTGGCTTGCCATATTGGCACCAAAATGCTTCCATACTGCCAAAATTTTTCACACGCATCTAGGCACTTTAGACCCAGGAAGTGTGGCTGTCAAGTCTGAATCTTCAGCATGAGAACACACCATTACAGTGGAACTCAGCATCATTTTCAGAGTATAACAGCCCTCTCTCCGATGTAGCGATCGACATCTGTCCTCCCCTGGGGCCCCAAATGAAATGATTGGTCCCTCATGAGAAGGACCAAAAACCCATTCAAAACCTCGACGGCACACGGCATGCTGAACGGCTCAAGCCTTTACGAGAAAGGGGAGACGAACAACGTGCCGACGTGGTCATGCACTCATGAGAGAACATGAACCACCCATGAACGCAGTCTCAACACACTGATTAGGCATGTGAAACAGCGATCATGGCCGTCAACCAGGCATGCAAGACAGTGAACGTGGCCATCGCTGGCACACGGCACGCTGAGCGTTCAAGCCCTCAGGCAAGACGAACAACGTGCCGACGTGGTCATGCTCTCATAAGAAAGCAAAAACCACCCACGAACACAGTCTCAGCATGTTTGCGATGCGCTAGAGGAGTGAGTGGTTCGTGCTCACTGTAACCCTCAGATCACCAATGTTATTTGCCAAAGTAGCCCTCCTCTTGTGCACCAGAAGAGAAACTAGATCGGGAAATAAACAAAGGGACTCACCTCATAGAGGCACGCGAGTCTTGATCATGACCGCGCATCTTGAGCGCCGAATGACGCGCGCTGGGTTGCCGTGACAACCCCCGCAGTCAACCGGCGCTCGACGGCACACGGCACGCTGAGCGGCTCGAGCCTTTAAAAAGGGGAGACGAACAACGTGCCAACGTGGTCATGCACTCCTGAGAGAACATGAACCACCCACGAACGTAGTCTCACACACTGATTAGGCATGTGAAACAATGAACGTGGCCGTCATATGAGGACAGGAAACGATCGCATCCAGAAACACACGAGTGAAACGTCATCCTGAAAAGGACGCGATCTTCACTCGTGTTGCTCTTTCAGGAAGAAAGTACTCTCTTTATTGTGCTGAAGCACACAGGGACCCAACGCGGCAACACAGCGGGGAAACTGCAAGCCCGCTGTGCGCACTCAACCGTTTACCAGCTGTGAAAACAGCTTTTGAATTAACAAGTGTGTAGACGCAGCCGGCAGACAGGAAATCGCGCGGTCGCTGAAACGCCGTCACGCCAACACCGAGAGAGATCCCTTCCCGAAACAGCAGACTCGTAGAGCGTAAGATAGATACAATCGTAACGCTCATTCACTCAGAAAGGACACAATCGGTCGGCTCCGAAGCAAAAAGCAATTGTGTGTGCGTTGCTTCCGCCTTTATACCCGCGTTGGTAGGCGGGCTGCGGAATGCAAATCCTGCATGCCAATTTCATTGGCTCGTTTTAATTCACTCGTAGGCAATTGGTCTCCCTAGCGTGATCCCAATTCGTCAGGGATCCCAATTCGTCAGGGAACTCCCCCGACGACACGTTGGAGTTCCCAGGACGAAAGGGAACTTTGGTTTTATTTTTTCAGTTTGACTCATGCTCCTTAGCCAGTGCACAAAGGAACAAAAAAAGCACAAAGGAACAAAAAATGTTTTATAAAGAGCTCATGCTCACCAAAGCTGATTTTTTTTTTTAAAAATACAGTAAAACTTGTAATATTGTGAAATACAGTAGTATTACAATTTAAAATCTTATTTGAATATATTTCAAAATGTAATTTATTCCTTTGATGTCAAAGCTGAATTTTCAAAATCATTACTTCAGTGTCACATGATCCTTCAGAAATATGAAAACAGTTTGCTGCTTAATATTTTGGAAACTATGATACATTTTTTCATGATTCTTTGATGAATAGAAATGTCAAAAGAACAGCATTTATTTAAAAACGAAATATTTAGTAACATTACACGTTTTAATGTCACCTTTGATCACTTTAATGCATCCTTACTGGAAAAAAAAAAATTCTGACTAACCAACACATTTTTGAACGGCAGTGTAGGCTACATTCAGTAGGTTATTATTTATTGCAATATTAACACTGTCAGAGTGATCAACAAGGTATCTCTTCATTTACCAGTCGAAGGCGGAGCAACTGTCTGCTCTTATGTTTACTCCGTGCACTGTCAAGGGCTTCATCATATCTGTCGCGGTACCGGTCTTTGCAGCAATTATTTTACCCCAAATACTGCATCGCGCGCTGTTGGCATCGAGCCTGGAGAAACGTACCCACACTTTTGATCGACTTTTCCCCATCTTTAAGGTATTATGTGTGTGTGCTCGCGTCTCATATGAATATGTGCGCGGAGAGTTTGTGTGTGTGCTCGCGTCTCATTGAGTATGTGCGCGAGTTTGTGTGTGTGCTCGCGCGCCTCTCATATAAGTATGTGCGCAAAGAGTTCCACGCGTCTCGTGTGTGTAGAGTTTGCGTGTATGTGCGTGAGCAGCTTTATGTGTGTCGTTGTGCATTTCATATGTATTTGTTTGAGCACTGACGTTGACGAGTTAACTCCTTAGGTATCGAAATCTGGAACCGAACAACATGTCATTTTTTCGATACTCGATAGTATCGAGGCAATTCGGTCGGTACCTAAAAAGTATCGAACTCGGTACCCAGCCCTAGTGCAATTGTGATCTGAGCATAGTGTTATTCACCTTATTTTCGAACGCGGAAGTAAATATGGGTCCAGTTTCCGTTTTTTGTGCGGCACTTCCGTTTCCTCGCTTCTCTGGGCTAACTAACGATATCGATTGCGAAGGATTATGCAGAGTTGACAGAAAAATGTTATACATGCCTTAGCAGATGAATGCAACAAAGAACTAAAGCCCCGCCTCACCCAGGTCGGGTACTGGACCTGGTTGAAAACACTCATGCATCTAGCTGGCAGATTGCCAAAACTTCGCCGGCGCCTTCAGCACCGCCCTAAACACGGTCGAGCCAACGCTGGACTAAGTTAATATATCTATGGAGGTAGGTTATTTTGTCATGTCAAATGTATTAATAATGTCATCAGAATGCAACCAAAGCACATGATAGCAATAAGTAGATGGCTATAAATAATTATAAATCATACAAAATAAATGCCATGATGATCATGCCATGATGACTAGATTTTATACAGGGGTTACTATAATGATTTTGTTTCTCCTTGGAGTTTTTATTCAGACTTCGTAGCCCAGCCACTTATCTGGTATCGGGTGGTCTTCTGTAGGTCTTGTGTTCACGAAATGAAAAGAACAAACATACGGTCGTTTCTTCAAATGGGCTGCATGGCGTGTCCGTTATTTCGGCTCCCATGTTAACAGGTTAGAGCTTGCACACTGCCTGCGTGACACGCGCGTCTCAGGGAAAACGCGTGCATGCTAGAAATAGAATCGACGCCTATTTTTCACGCGACACGCAAGCGTTTTGGAAGCGCTTCCAGGCAAAATAGAATAGGAAAATATGTTTGTATGTCATTTTGATATGAATACATATTAATAAATGACATTTTGATGTTTGAATTTAGGTTTTGACATAAATGCAGATATGGCCTAAATGTAAAAAAATATATATATTATCGATTTTCAAATATTGCACCTGTCAATATGAACGAAATATTCTGTAGCCTATTTTGCCGTCAGTACTGCCGACGTTGTCTTTGCTGCTATATATTTATGTTTAACATTAAGTGCCTTCCACAACTCTCTCCCCATATGTCGAATATATCACCAATGAGGCTTATCACGCAAAACAAAACTTATAGAAAACACCACGCAACAGAAACGCCACGCAGCCAGTGTGTCGCCGGTCGTATAGGGCGCCTGATTATTAAAATGTCAATAATTCGATGATTAAAACACTCCTGCTCCAAGTAAATCTTTCTTTTGTGCCAGTTATTATGACAACCTCTAACTGCACAAACAATCCCGGTCTTCCTCAAAGCCATAACGATGAGTTTGTTGTTACGAACAACGCTCGCCAGTGACCGGAAGTGCCTGACCGGAAGTCTCGCACAAAATACCGTCAACTGGCTGCGTCCGTATTTTCGTTAAAAATAAGGTGAATAGGCTACATATCGTCGGCTAAAGCTAACACTGTTCTCTCGCCCTGTTCTCCTCACACCACAATTCACCGTTGTTCTGTCTAACCCTGGCCTGTCCTGCTCACTTGGCTTCATATCAGGCTCATAATTATATGATATCATCATCATATATATCAATTAAATATGAATTATATATATCATACGAGTAAATGTCACGGGTGACAAAATGCTGGGAAAAGCGGAACCTTTCTTTCTTTCCATGTTCCCCGAGGGGATTATTTTGGTGTAACGGTTCCGGGTGTAGCGGAGATATGCTGCGTTCCAAACCGCATACTTCCCTACTATTTAGTATGGGAAAAAGAGTAGGCGAGCGAAAAAGTATGTACGAATCCAAAAGAGTAGGCGAGAATTACCTGGGTGACGTACGAATTATCGCGAGATTCGGACTTAAGTGCGTTCCAATATGCCTACTTTCCTACTATATAGTAGGCGAAAACAGTACGTGAAGGAAGCAGTACGTTCGAAACATCAGTATTCATAAAAGAGTAGGCGAGAAGTTCCCGGATGGCTTACTTCTTCCGGCCAGATTTTTGAGTGCTCATCCGATGGATAAGGCTTGTTTGAGATGAGCAAAATCTGCGCAGAATCGATCACCGGTGATCAGCGCGAGATGCATGCCGGTTAGAAATGTGTCCGAGTGCGGCCCGCCTTGCTCTGATGTCATGCTGACGTATGTCAAAAATCTCTCGCGAGCGCAAGGCGCACCTGTCGGATTCTGCAGTCGAGCACAGTTGCTCTCCACCGACTGCGCTGATCAAAAGCATGATGGGAAACGACTTGCTGACGACACAGCTTAATGTTCATTGGTTTAAACAACCGTGATGTATCGTTCTCTTTTAAAATGTTTGATTTTAAAACTCTGATATCATGTTTTATGAGTATACGTTATGTGTGAATATTCCCAAACTATCTGACAGTGCGATCTCTTTGGGTTATGCAATGTAATTTAAAAAAAAAAATAAACACATATGTCTGTATTAAATAAAAAAGATTGATAAACATGTATTTGGAATGGAATTAAATAAGTAGGCTACTTTGGGTGACTTGTTTATCATATTTATTTTCATATAAAAGCAACAGAACTTAAATTCCATCAAGTTTATTATCAACACTGTGCACGAGCGTGAATCCCGCGATATCCGTCTTTGATCTCACAGGTGTCAGATGATCCACTACGAGAATAGAGAGCTGTCCGGCTTGCCTGCGCTTTTTTCACTCCTCCTCTCACTGCAGCCGCCTACTCTCGACTACATTTCAGGCGAGGCAAGGCGCATCTCAAACAAGCCTATACTCTTCTATCCCAGGAGGCCACGCGAGAGGATACGTCATTATAAAACATCGCAGAGATCAGCGACGCGGGTGCTTTCAAATGTGAGTAAACACGTTCCTTTTGTTAAAATTGCATGTGTTGAACTTCTGTAGAGTAAACTGTTGAATTGTTGAAGGTGTAAAGACGTTACACAGTATAGTATACATGGGTATCAATGACGTCACCTTTTTGTTGTGGCCGCCATCTTTAGGACCGTAGCGCCCGCGCCACCAGGGGAAATGGCAGAAACGGGCTGTGCTAACGTTACTCAGACGAAAATCGCTCATCTCTCTGATAAAGAAAAGCAACGCTATTACAAGAAAATTGATATTTTGGGTTTTGATCCGTATTTACTTCCGAATCAACTTCTGACCCCGCTGAAATCTGTTGTTAACTTGCCAAACATGTCTTTTGGCGACATTTACATCTACCTCGTCCACAATCCTTCTCCATACAGCGGGGAGTCCCTCAAGGCATACAAGAGCACTGAAGCGTACATGTATTTCAAATCAGGATGGGTGAACGATCCTCGAGTTTATCATCTGGAGATGAAGAAACTTTTTCTTATTTACAGGAAAGGTAAGATTTGTTTACTTAACTTAACTAGCTAGTGGTGTAACAATACCCTAATTTCACGATTCGATACATATCAGGATACTAAACTCACGATACGATATTATTGCGACACTCCAAGTCATATAATAAAAGGTTAAGAAAAAATGTACTGTTGATTAAATGCTAAATTTGATATAACATTGTGGGTGTAAATGAATAGGCTTGGACAGTGGTGTGACACCAGAATAAATATATTCATGATTCTGAACCTGAAAATACAGAATTATTTTAGATGAATATGCTTGCACTCTGTCACTGGCTAACTTAGATATATTTAAAATAATGTAACTTAGGTCACTTTTTACTGGTAACATAAGACTTATAACATAAGCATTATCAGGACCCACTAATATTCCCCAATTATTATACATTATATTCAACATAATATATTGTAGTTTAATGTAGTACTGACTCTGAAAACGTACATTTTCTCACAGGGTCATTTTTATTTTGGGTGAACTATCCACGATACAAATTTTTTGCATTTTTGTATTGCGATATATTGTGATACGATATATTGTTACACCCCTACTAGTACTCTACTAACTTGCTACATGGTGCTAGCTAGGTGGCAAAGCTAGGTCAATGCTAGGATAATAATTAACAATTGACAATCGAAAACACAATGTAGAAAATAGCTAGGAGTCTTAGATAATGTTATATGTTGAACTTAAACATCATTGGTAATCTGGCTATATTGCTAAATTTTTAATTCTCAATTTGTGTTTCATACTTAAGGTTAAGCATTCACAAAACCTTTCTGTGACCCCAACACATCCCTGGATCACAGTCCAAGAGGACGGGACAGTGCTTATGGCTCATTGCACCTGTAAGGCAGGCCTAGGAGAGGTCTGCTCTCATGCAGCAGCTCTTCTGTACTCTGTGTTGGCTGCTGCTGATATTAAAAATGGGCAGGCTTGCACCGAGAAGCCTTGTGCTTGGGCTCAGACAAGTATGAACTCTGTCAGAGGGGTCTCATATGAAGAGATCTGCAACATCAGTTTCTCTCATAAACAAGAGCCATGTTCAAGCCGTGAAGATCAAGGTCCTGGTTGTCCTGATATCAGACCATCAGATAAAGACTGCCAAGCATTCTTTTAGGCGCTTCATAATAGTGAATTGCAGGAGTCCAGACCAAAGAAGAGTGCCATCCTCTCTGTCATTGAGGGCCACTCCCACAGGTAAGATGCTCTGCTCCACAGAGAGACTGAAAAGCTCTTTTGTGGCTTGCACATAATACTTTACAACTCATCTCAGTTATGACAGGGGAAAGCAAAAACATGGGCTAATTATAATGAGTAATTACTACAGGACTAGAATATTTAACTGTACATTTGAACTTTTGTCACTTTAAATAGTCTGGACACTATATATTGTCATTTAAAATGTCTTGTTTCTGTTTCTCTATCACAGGTACATCCCAAAGGTGATGCAACTGGACTTGCCAGCTCCTCTTTCCACATTGTACTCAAGCACCTGGCTGGAGATGGACTTTTCCTTGCTGCTGATTGAGAGTACCAAGGTCTTTGATGATCTACATCTAACGAAGCAACAGGTAAACATTCTCCTTTTAGTTTGACCTACTTCATTTGTATTGGAGTGTAATATCCATAATGATCAGGCTGTTTTTGTACAACTCTTAATATTTCAGTGTATCAGTTCAGGTGAAATAAATGATAAGCCTTTCCATTTTGAAAGTATTCCTATGGATGATTTTCTTGAATGTAATCAGTTTTAGTCAATCTATACACTTCAGTGGTAGTTAATCTCTAAATAGTCATGTGTCACTAACTTTTTCCCCAGTGTTTGATAGTTGAGGAGGAGACCAGGGAGCAAAGTAAATCTAGAGTATGGTTTGATCAGAGGGCAGGAAGAGTCACAGCGTCAGTTTTCAGTGAGGCAGTCAGAGCAGGCACACCTGCATCCTTGATCAAAAGAATTTGCTATCCCCGTGCTTCTCGGTTCTCCACTGAGGCAACAAGGTACATCGATAACAGAACAGTTTCATAGGAGAGCTATTCATAGGCCTACTGTGCAAGACAACCATGCATAAAGCAAGATTAATTGGTCTAGTTTGTTCTAAGGCTTACAGCTTGTATACAATAGTGCTTGCAAGTTTGTGAAGCCGCTGTTTATAAGCCAGTAAATCAATGTTTTTGTTTTGTTTTTTTAATTGTCATAATGCAACACCTGGTAAATGATAGACATGTTCACATTTGAATGTGAGAGCTTGCAGAATACAATGTGAGAACTTGCAGAACAAAAATCTGAACTTGTATGTTAAAATTTGCACTTGTAAAAAATATTCACACACGTGATCTGAATTTGAATTCACACAAAGAAAAAAAAAACACTGTCAAGAGAGTTTGCATCACAAAGTGGCAAATCTGTGCGCCTCGGCTTTTGCATTACATGTTTGCAGCTGTCATGTTTATGTACATATCAATCTACACATTTGTGAATATTTTTTTTCCTGTGACAGGTGTGTAAACATTTCTACAAGTGCAAATTTTCAAGTTACAAGTACAGATTTTTTGTTCTGCAAGTTCTCACATCGTATTCTACAAGCTCTCACATTTTGCACCATACTGTATTAACCTGCATGCTTACATTCCAATCTTTGTTAGATGGGGTCAACAAAATGAGGACAGAGCAAGGGAAAGCTATGTTGCTATGATGCAAGACCACCATGAAGACTTCCAGGTGAGGGCATCAGGGTTCATCATCAACCCAGAACTCCCCTGGATTGGAGCATCACCTGATGGTGTGATAGCCTGCACTTGCCATGGAGATGGCGTTTTAGAGATAAAATGCCCCTTCAAAACCAGGAACTGCTCCCTCACTGAAAGCTGCAAGGATTCCTCATTCTGTCTTGGCATAGGAGAGGATGGGGTCATGGCACTGAGACATTTCCACAAGTACATGTATCAAGTGCAGGCACAAATGCACATTGCAGAGGTGAGTTACTGTGACTTCATGGTGTGGACACCACAGGAAGTTTTCACCCAGCGAATTCCATATGATCCTGTCTTCTTCCACGATGCTTACGGCAAAGTGGTGAATTTCATCAAGACTGGAGTGCTCCCTGAGCTGCTGGGGAAATGGTATACAGCACCACGCCTTACTCCCATATACACCACAGCCACAAAACAGCCTGAAGAGGGATGCTACTGTGGTCAACCTGCAGGCACAGATGTCATCTTTTGCACATCTGCAAATTGTAGGCGAAAGCACTTTCACAAGACCTGCCTTAAGCTGACCAGGGTGCCTAAGACATGGAAATGTGTGGAGTGCAGAAAACAAGTTTAGTATTACCAGTCTTAAATATTAGAAGTGTGTGTGTGTATGTATATATATGTATGTATAATATATATGTAATGTGTATATTTATGTGTATATGTGTGTGTGTGTGTATATATATATATATATATATATATATATATATATATATATGTATGTATATGTGTGTATATATATATATATATATATATATGAAAATATATATATGAATATATATATATATGAAAATATGAATATATATATATATATATATATATATATATGAAAATATTAATATATATATGAAAATATGAATATATATATATATATGTATGAAGAGTTCAGATGCAAAAACCTCTAAGTGCCATCTGAAATTTTCTTCTAGAATGATCATTTTTATCAAGCTTGTATATTTAAGTTCAGTTATTTCACTTTAATGACAATTAATAGGTAATTTGCATTGTCATTTAAGTGAAATTACTGAACTTAAATATACAAGCTTGATAAAAATGATCATTCTAGAAGAAAATTTCAGATGGCACTTAGAGGCTTTTGCATCTGAACTCTTCATACATTTTTATATATATGTATATATACACTCACCTAAAGGATTATTAGGAACACCTGTTCAATTTCTCATTAATGCAATTATCTAATCAACCAATCACATGGCAGTTGCTTCAATGCATTTAGGGGTGTGGTCCTGGTCAAGACAATCTCCTGAACTCCAAACTGAATGTCAGAATAGGAAAGAAAGGTGATTTAAGCAATTTTGAGCGTGGCATGGTTGTTGGTGCCAGACGGGCCGGTCTGAGTATTTCACAATCTGCTCAGTTACTGGGATTTTCATGCACAACCATTTCTAGGGTTTACAAAGAATGGTGTGAAAAGGGAAAAACATCCAGTATGCGGCAGTCCTTTGGCCGAAAATGCCTTGTTGATGCTAGAGGTCAGAGGAGAATGGGCCGACTGATTCAAGCTGATAGAAGAGCAACTTTGACTGAAATAACCACTCATTACAACCGAGGTATGCAGCAAAGCATTTGTGAAGCCACAACACGCACAACCTTGAGGCAGATGGGCTACAACAGCAGAAGACCCCACCGGGTACCACTCATCTCCACTACAAATAGGAAAAAGAGGCTACAATTTGCACCAGCTCACCAAAATTGGACAGTTGAAGACTGGAAAAATGTTGCCTGGTCTGATGAGTCTCGATTTCTGTTGAGACATTCAGATGGTAGAGTCAGAATTTGGCGTAAACAGAATGAGAACATGGATCCATCATGCCTTGTTACCACTGTGCAGGCTGGTGGTGGTGGTGTAATGGTGTGGGGGATGTTTTCTTGGCACACTTTAGGCCCCTTAGTGCCAATTGGGCATCGTTTAAATGCCACGGCCTACCTGAGCATTGTTTCTGACCATGTCTATCCCTTTATGACCACCATGTACCCATCCTCTGATGGCTACTTCTAGCAGGATAATGCACCATGTCACAAAGCTCGAATCATTTCAAATTGGTTTCTTGAACATGACAATGAGTTCACTGTACTAAAATGGCCCCCACAGTCACCAGATCTCAACCCAATAGAACATCTTTGGGATGTGGTGGAACGGGAGCTTCGTGCCCTGGATGTGCATCCCACAAATCTCCATCAACTACAAGATGCTATCCTATCAATATGGGCCAACATTTCTAAAGAATGCTTTCAGCACCTTGTTGAATCAATGCCACGTAGAATTAAGGCAGTTCTGAAGGTGAAAGGGGGTCAAACACAGTACTAGTATGGTGTTCCTAATAATCCTTTAGGTGAGTGTATATATATGTATATATATATATATATATATATATATATATTAGTATTTGTATTTTGTTACATTACAACACTGCCTAATAGAATGTGATGGAAAATGTATAAATTGCACATGTATTGTTACTGCAATGTGACCATGTACAATAAACATCACTAAAGTGTTGTAACTGAATGAATAACAATTTATTTCAAAAGTAATTTCAGCCAATATCAATATATACACATTTGTGATAGTCTACTTGTTTTAGAAACAAGTAAACAAGACAAACACAAAACTATTTTACATGAAACACTTAAGTAACTAAGTAACAGCCTTGTATAAAAAACAAAGATCCAAATATATTTTACATTTATACACAATTGTTTAGCATTGTGACACTAAGGAAAACAATGTTACTGACACCCATGCTATTGTGAGGGCACAACAGATTGGCAAATGTTGCACAGAGCACAGCACACTTTGATCATCTTGTCAAGAGATGTAAGCTCTCCTGGAGTTGCAGTCAGGCAGAGAGAAATGGGTATTGTGCTTTGTAAAATTGTGTACTTATTCCTCACAAGACCAATCACTCGTTCAACATGAATTCGAACAGCTGCTAGCCCCCTTGAATACTCAAGTTCACTTGGATGCAGTTGCTTTTTCCCTCTAGTAAAGGCAGGTATTTTGAGATGAGCACTGTACAATCCCACAGCATCTCCTACTGTGAACCCTCGATCTGCTAGGACCAAATCACCAGGTAACAGATTTTCCAGGTAGCCACAGTTCTCTGTAATGTGCCTGTCACTTGCTCGCCCTCCCCAGCCACGAGACACAAACGATATGACTCCCTGTGGAGTTATTGATATCAAGTACTTGGCAGTATTGTGGTGCTTATATTGTGAGTATGTTTGTGCTCGGGCTCTCAAGTTTTTAGGTCTCTCGATGAAAATTTCAAAGCAGTCTATTATGGATGTACAATATCTGTAACTACTATTTTTGAAACACATGGGTAAACTAATTTGAATCTGTTCCTTACTGGGCCACAATATGAATCCAGACATCCTATCATGCAAGACATTTAACGTACTGTTAAAAATTCGGCCTGCAGTAGGCTTTGACACATGAAATATATATGAAAAGAAGTGCAGTGGTAAATTCAGTCTCATTCTCATTAGAGTCATTAAAAAGCTTTGAAAGGGATTCAATCCAGGTCCCACCTTAAGGAACTCTGACACAAAAGTGAAGACAACCATCAGCTTGGCAAAGGATGGAAGGCCAGTTAAGTCCTGCACCATGTCATCATTGTCCTTGAAGGTTTCCTGGCTGAAGGATAACTTGCTAACCTTTTCCCTGAGCTGATAAACCTCTGACCTCAGTGCAGTACACTCCTCTGTCAGTCTCCTCACAGTTTCATGGCAGGCTTCATTGGAGCATGGTACACTGCTCTCAGCATAGACTGCAGAATTACAGTAGCTGTGATCAGCTGTCTGACCTCTAACGTTACCCTCCTGAGCTGAGGTGTACCCTCAGTCATCAATCTGCATATGGCTGCTGTTGTCACAGGATGCCACCGGTCCAACATCATGCGTCCTTCTCTTTCTTTTGACAGCTTGCACTTGCTCAAATTTGCTGTAACTATTTATTTTTCTTTTGCGTTGCTCAGGTGTGAGATAAGCAAACAAACTTGGCACATAGTCGGGGTTTAATGGATTCTCGCTCTTCTGACCTACAGGGGTAGATTGAGATATAGTGACACATTAATGAACAGTGTCTGACACTAACAGGAAGGCTACACCGGGTAAGTGAAACGCTCCGTTCGCAATGCGCAAAAAATAGTTTTAGAAAACTAGTTTTTTTTTTTTTTTTTACTTACGGTAGTAGTCAGTTCACTGATCATAGCAGACGGTTACAGCAGACGCAACGTGAACGAACACTTCAGTTACGTGCCTGGTGTAGCCTCCCTGTAACTTTACATCTTATCTTATCGTAGGGTTGCTAACATAGCTAGCTAGCTAACTTACCCGAAATAAAGTGTTCATTGCACAGTCTGGAGTGTTCTGTGGGAGTCCACTGATCCCTTTTAATGGCAGCTAACCATTTATGTCTCCTTTCAGTGTTTTTAGGAATATTATAAAACGTATGTCCCGTTTTTTTTGACTTGCTGTTATCACAGCCCACGGCACAGCAGATAGAAGGCATATTTACTGTTTACTTCCGGTCCCTGGGCGGTCCTAAAGATGGCGCCGTCTTTAATGTGTGACGTCACAGGATATCCATGTTGTGATTTTGCTGTAAAAACACGTTTTATTATGTATAACGTTAGCTAACAGGGGAGCTCCAGTAAAGACACGTAAGTTACGTCTCTAAAGTGGAGTTACATAAACCATATACATCCTAAAGACGCTTATTTTAAATGTACATTTACATCTGACAGGAACATCTTCAGTAAGTATTGCAGAAGAGCACATCACAGCACGAAATACCGTAGACATCTGAGTGATGAATGTGTGCTATTATGTAGAACAAATCTATAAAGTAACTAAACATAAGTTATCTATTTTATTTGTCCATTAGTACTGTTGATAAATTGAGGAACATTTATGTTGGATAAAAAGTTAAAACAACCTCAACATGTAAATGTAGTGTTGAGTTCATAAATCATAGAGGTAACGTGGATCTTGTCTGGATGTTACAGGGTCAGATGAACAGATGTGTGTTTATCTGGTGGAGAGTGGCTCATGAATCTGAATGCTGCCATCAAAGGCTTTGCGTGAGTATACTACAGAAATGAATAACAACAACTATTTCAATATTAAGTTGTAGTTTATTTTAATTATTGTAATTTCAAACAGAGCTATTACATCACCTTTCTGATTCTTGATTTCTGTGCATTTGCTGCAGATCTTTTGTGGTGGAGCAGGACCTGCAAGGGAAGATGATGGCGGCATTTGTGGAAAAAAAGCGTTTTTGTCTTCTAAATAATACTGAAATCAAATGACATTGTGTGGTTAAAATTACTGCTTTTGTGTTATGTTTGTGCATTTTGTAGGATCTGAAATGTCAGCGGGCTGGTGTGAGCACTGAGGATGAAGAGCACAGAGCTGAATCCTAGAGATGGTCCCTCCATCACTCCACTTGCCTCAGATTGTGAAGCACAACACATCACGCAACAACCTCCGGCACAAGGGAACGGCACCTCTGGCGGTCAGCTGATTCATCAGAATAAAGCCGCAGAATGGGAACCGCTGTGTTGAGACGGCAGAAGGATGTGGGGTTCAGCGCCTGTAGCCTACATACATGATTGTAGTTTGAATAAAGCTTTGTTTCATGTGTTGACTTATGCATTTGTTTATTATGTGATGGTGACTTTCATTCATTCTTTTACTAATTTATTCATATTTCTCATTGTTGTCAGTAAATAAAATATAATTATTTAATTAATGTTTTATTTAATTGTTTGAAAGAAAATGTAGATATGTTCATTATATACACATCTAGAGTGTATTCAATCATGCAAAGCTATGTCATATGACATACATTACAATTTGTTTGTTTTATTGAATTATATAATTTTCAGTAAAAAGTCATATAATTAAGTATTGGTCAGCATTTATCGTTGTTATTATTGTATGTTTTGGGGTGGGATAGAAATGCAATTCATTCTGAGGTATTAATTTTTAATATTAATGATACTTAAATTTTTCGAAGATAAAATCAACAGTTTTCCTCCAAAGGCAAATCTTCGCACAGCTGCCCTTTGTGCAGACATTACAAACGCTGAGGAAACCCGTTCTAGGTAGGGCTGTCGAGTTACTGATGTTTCGAGATCTGTAAAAAATCTCATTATGTATGCAAACCCATAATATATATATATATATATATATATATATATATATATATATATATATATATATATATATATATATATATAATGGGTTTGCATACATAATATGAGATTTTTTACACAGGAAAAAAGAACCTACAAGGTTGAATATCTTAATATATATTTTCTTAAATAATTCATTATAATACATTTAAAAAAAATTTTTTGTTATTTATAGGCCTGAGAGATGAAACAACAGTTAAATTCAACAAGAAAAAGAGGAAAAAATAAAGCAGTTAGCCACTTTTGCTTGTGGATGAAAATATTTGGATATAAAAAATTAACAACATATTCAAGAGATGACAATTTTGGGATTTCGTAATAAAAATAAATAACATCGTTAAGGATAAAACGGTAGTTCGCATTAGTAGGGACCCTACTAATGTCATCTCTTGAATATGTTGTTAATTTTTTGTTAAACCCTACTGTAGGGTTAAATATAATTACTTAAATCAACCCTAAATGTATTCACAAAATAAATGGGCAGCAGTTTCTTCAAAAAGACCACAAAATGAGCAAGTTTAATCAATATCAAGATTTACGGATAGATGAATTAAACGTGTCCGTTCGAATCTTTTAAGTTGTTGCGCGTGTGATAACGCGTCGTAGGTCACATGATAACGTCAACATGGCAGATGTCCGGTTCGCATTCATACTCAACGAGATTTGGCTATAAAGTACCTACTCTTTTAGCGCTCGTTAAGTAAGTACTCATTGAAATTAAGTACCTACTCATTGAGTATGCAGTTTGGAACGCAGCCATATTGTCCAACCTAATTACCACTGATGCACGGCAGGTGTGTGAGAGAGAAGCGGTGTTTGCACAGGCTTTCCGCTTCACAAGAGGAGGATAAAAGAGCCATTCAGAGTCGAGTTGAGGTCGAAGTTGGAGCTGGTAAAAGTCAATCGGTGTCCAGTTGATCAGTTGTTTTGGCTGGGTCTCTGTCGTTGTGTTTTGGGGTAGAAGATCTCCTGTTTGAGTGCTTACATTGGATGCTGTAATCCTGGAAATTCGTGTAAGTGAAGAACTGCCATTGGAGTCTGTCGTTTAGAGCTGCTTGTGGAATATTACTGGATTGAACTGCTGCTTGGATCTGCGCTGGAAGAGGAAGAGAGAAAGATAAGTGAATTAATTACATCGTTGAATCAAATGTAAAGCTTGAAGAAAAGACTGTGAATGTGAAATTTACTATTGAGGAGGACATCTGTTTCAGATACGCTGGAGAGGAATTGAGAGTTGAATACTCCCATTGAAATGCATGGTTGAAGCGAGGCTTCTGATCAGCCCTACTGTGTGAGTGATTTGCAGTTGTTTGCCTTACCTGATGCACGCTGAATTAATGCTGTGGATTTGTAGTGAACACGAGTGCTGTGTGCTATGCTGAGAAGAGTCTCCCAACGCCTGCTTTCATTCTTGTGAAATGATCTACTTGTCCCCATCTAAATCCCAGAACGATACAACTGAACTGGTGAAGTAATGCTTTGTATTGTCCTCTCTTCCACTGAATATTGTCGTGAAGTAATTCCTCATTGAAGGCTCCTGTTGATTCTCTCTCTGAAATTATAAGTCTTGAAGAATACATTACCTGTTACTTACCGTCTGAGTCCTGCAGATGTGCAGCAACGCTGTGAAGTAAGAAAGAGTCACTGTCCTACCATTGTGCCCGACGACGTATCTGATACTGAGAAGCATACATTACCTGTTACTTACTGTCTGAGTCCTGCAGATGTGCAGCAACGCTGTGAAGTAAGCTTTTAGAGTCACTATTGCACTATTGTGTCCCGAAGATCGTGAAGAATCGATCCAGCGGCTACTCTGGTCAAATAGCCCTAGAAGAAAAGAGTTGCTTATTCCTTTCTCAAGTTGATTGTTATTCAATAAAGATTGTTACTTTTGAACTCAATTACTTGCCTCCTCCTTTGTCCATCTGTTGCGTGCCTGTGGTGAAGGCTCCTCACGGTGGTGTCTGGAGTCAGGGGCGGCTGGTCATCCGAGTCCGCCCCGGCCTGCACCGGTGACATAAACATTTAGGCTACAATTCTCCCAGCTTTCCGAGCTGTCATTGCGATCCATTGTTTACTTTGACCGCTCTCCCTCATGTGACGTCACTTCTGGTTCGGCGGTTTTCAAATGCGGAAGTAAAATTTTCCTCACAAAAACGACTCCAGAAGCCTAAATAGCGTTTTATAAATATGTTTATATTTAAATCTAGTTCCTACATTATTTTTCTATACATTGGCTCACTGGGTACTCTAACCTGCAACATGCCCTTTAGGAGTGCGAAAGTTGTTCGGCCCTATGAGATCTATATGTGTACAGAGTTTCATAATAATTCATGCAAGCTAGTTTGATCTATGGACCAAGTTTTAGGACCCCATTCAAGGGGGCGCTGTTGAGCCCCCCTGCCACGCCCGGGTACCGGCTTCAGCCCGGCCCTGATGGCCGCAGGTTCTGACCTGTGTGCAAAGTTTCAAGAGTTTTCCAGCACGTTAAGGGCCCCAAAAGCCCCTGAAACCTTGAAAAACAATTATAAAAGCAAATCTCTCCTAACAGACAAATCCCCCACACCCCCCACACACACACAGAGAGAGAGAGTGAGAGAGAATTCTCCAAGAAATCACATTCAAACCAAAATATCTGACTTCCTGTTGGACAGAGCTAATGACTGTAAATTAGAAAGTTGTCTGGCTCGATGAGTCCAATATACGTACCAAGTTTTGTGATTCTAGGTAAAACTAAGCCCCCATTTTTGACTAAAGGTTTGGCCGTGGCGAGGAAACGAATTTATGGCGAATAATGGAAACAGGAAGTGTGTTTTAACTTCTGCATACATTAACTGATTTTGATGAAACTTCAGCAGTGTGTTTGTTGTAAGAGGCCGATCACATGAACATGACTATTGTGAGTTAAAGTTATAGCGCCACCAACTGGCAGCAGGAAGTGTGTCACTTTCAAAATTCTTTGAAATCACCCTCTTATTTTCACCCGATTTGCTTCAAACTTTATGTGTATAATGTAGACACACGGCAGATGTAGACCTGTGAAAGGATTCTTGATATCTTAGATACTGTTGCCGTGGCAACGCATCAAACTTTAATATTTTTTTCGGATGCTTTTGAGACTCTTAGCATGCTTGAAATTGGATGAAACTGAACAGACACATCACACTTATTAGCCAGTACACATGTGAAAAGTTTCAGAAACGGGCGTGGCAGGGGGGCTCAACAGCGCCCCCTTGAACGGGTTCTAAAACTTGGTCCATATATCAAACACGCTTGCATGAATTAATATGAAACTCAGTACACGCATAGATCTCATCGGGCCGAACAACTTTCCCTTGGTCAAGTTTTACACCAGCCCAACAGGAAGTCGGCTATTATGGGTTGTTTGAAAAACGCATGCTGTGGAATTTGAAATACTCCTCCTAGAAAATTCATCCTATCCCCACCAAACTCGGTGTGCATGAAGTCAAGACATTGAGGATGCTAAATTGCGGACGGATTTTTGATATCTCGAACGGTTTGGCTGTGAAAATGGCTTGGAAATGAATTTATGGCGAGAAAAGAGAAACACAAAGTGCTATAACTTCTGCACACATTAACTGATCTTGATGAAACTTCAGCAGTGTGTTCGTGGTAAGAGGCTGATCAGATGGATGTAACTATTGTGAGTCAAAGTTATAGCGCCACCAACTGGCAGCAGGAAGTGTGTCACTTTCAAAATGTTTTTTGTTCACAAAAAATGTTCACAAAAGTGGGGGGGTTAGTTTCACATACAGTAACAAAAATAAGTACGTAAATTAGTCTCATCGAGCCGGACAACTTTCTAATTTACAGTCATTAGCTCCGACCAACAGGAAGTCAGATACAGTATATTTGGTTTGAATGTGGATTTCTTTGCAAAATCAGCCTCTGAATTTTTACCCACTCCTCTTAAGTGGTTTATTTTATTCCCACCAAACTTTTTCAACATGATGAAAAAATATTAAAGATGCTAAATTGCGAACGGATAATAAATATCTCAAACTGTTTTGGTATAGTGAGGGATTAAAGTAATGTCCAAAAAGGAAATTTTTATCTTCTAAAAATGTAATTATACACCATTTATTTCTATATAAAATGATACAAATATCAGAACTAAACCCATTTTATTATTTTTTTCAATTTAAAAATTATGTTTAAGTTTAAAAATAGCCAGAATGTTTTTTTTGTTAAATCATGTCATTCATAGTGCTATACTGCCCTCTTGTGTTCAAAATCAGGTAGGCCTATTGTATTTATATATAAATATATTAGGGAGTTGACTGTGGGAATATTTTTCCACCGGTTAATCGACTCGTGACAGCGCTGTGGGCTTTTAAATCGCTAACTTAAAAGCGAAAGTAAAATACGGACATCTGCACAGACATCGAAAATGGTGCGGAGTAGAGCGAGTGTCTTCAATGTATTCCTATGGAAGTAGGAATAAGCTAAAACATTTTATGTATGTTTTTATGTGTCCACTGTTCAATCGCGCCTGCGCCACACACGCACACACATTCCAGCATTGCAATCTTGACATCGCAGCCTGTTCATTATAGCCCTAATAAAATATAATAATAAAATAGTCAACCTAACATATAAAAATTACACTGCTCTGTTTAAATAGTCAGTAGTACAATTCGTATCATTCACGGTAAGCAACGCTTCACTGTGATGTTTCCAAGCACATTTTTGCGTGTGTGAAGAGGATGATTTTTTTCCGTCGATATTGGAACGTGAGTGAAGTACAAAGCCTATGATAAAGAATAGTTTAGAATCCAAATACATCACAAATGTTGAAACATTTTGATTCTAATGAGAGGGTTACGTGAGCCAAACAGTGCTTACTTTCGTTTTTATTTTTACATTAAATTTAAAGGATTTGTTGTGGAATATTTTGAGTGTATCATAAAATCAAAATAAGGTAAGTCAAGTAATATTTTCTGTCTTTTATATATATATATATATATATATATATATATATATATATATATATATATATATATATATATATATATATATATATTCTGTAATGAAGGAGCTCCCAATAATCTGGCACATGAAAGAAGCTGTGAAATGGCTCCATTCCAACAGCCATCTGCTCAAGGGTCCAGTGGAGGAGCCTCTTTTCATTCGAATGGATGAAGAAGATAAGGAAAAGGCCCTCAACAATCTCTGGGAACAGTCAGAAGCTTCCAGAGAGCCCTTTGTATTTCATTTTGTGCTCAGGGATGATATGGAGGTTTTTTTTAAAGAATGTAAGGACAAAATGGGCTTCAGAGTGAATTCCTCATTTGAGAGATTTTGAAGTTTATTTACATTTTTTGTTTCTTTTAAACCGATGCTTCTTTTTTTTCATTTTCTTTTTTAGATTTTTGACATGTTTTAGTTTACATAAAGAAAAATGCATGCTGCACATGTTCTTGTGAAATAAAGGATATTTTATATAAAATGCCCATAAGTTGAAGTCACGTGACGTGCTCATGAACCCTGTCGTACTTGAGTAGAGCTCTGTACAATTGGCCCCTTTTTACCGATTTTTTTTGTTTTATTTTAAGTTTTATTCAATAATTGTACTTTTCCAGATGTCACACAATCGAAAACAGCAAGATTTGTCACCGTCATCTTCCCCGATTAAGAAGAGATCCAAGGCACCGACCACGAGTGATACGGTTGACAAAATGGCCAACACTGTTGCACGCTTTGAGGACATTTTAAAAACCGAGCTGACGGCGATGCGGAGTGAATTTGCCTCTCACATGTCAGTTGTACAGTCGTTATGCTCTAAACTCGATCTTCTCACAGGTGAGATGCGTGAACAAAAGAAAGTAGTCGCAGATCACGATGTACGATTAGCCGCGCTTGAACAACAGGTGGTGGATTTACAAGATCGCAACAGGCGCAGCAATCTTCTTTTGGTTGGATTGCCTGAAGGATCCGAAAAAGACGACCCAATGGGCTTTTTGAAAAGATCTCTGTCGACATGGTTGCCTTCTCTGGCGGGAAGAGAGATTGAAGTGGAACGAGCACATCGCGTGTACACAAAGGCTACCTCAGATCGCGCTAAACCACGAGTCTTTCTCTTTAAACTTTTGCGCTACACGGACAGGGAGCTCATTCTGCGGGCTGCTAGACTGCATGCCCCGGTGAAAACAAGCGACGGAGCAGCGCTGTCCTTCTTTCCTGACTTTTCTCCCATAACTGCAAAAAGAAGAAGTGCGTTTGCACCAATTCGGAGGGAAATGAGGGAAGCTGGCATCCAGAATTTTCTCCTTTATCCTGCTACGCTGAAGGTCATTCTCAATCAAGGCGAACCAAAGATGCTGTATTCCCCAGAGGAAGCAAGACACTTTCTCGGTTGCCAGTTAGCCACTAACCTTCGAACTGAACTTCGGCTAGTCATTTCCTGAGATGCTCTAAGTTCTAACTTGCAAGGTGACTGTTATTTTATAGAGTTCACCTCACTTTATTTTGTACGCCATAATTTTTGAAAGGCTAAACTCTCAGTATATTGTATTTCTTACCGGGTTGTGTGACTTTTTTTTTTTTTTTTTTTTTTTTTTGTATAGCTAAATGTGTATTATTATTGTTATTTACTATTATTATATAATTATTATAATTATTATTATTTATTTATTTATAATTTTTTATTTATTTTTTATCATGTACTTGCTAGCCATTATGTTGGCGCTGGGCCAATATTGGTGCCTCAGTAATGTGCAGGTTTTTGTTGACGCCACGGATCGTATTAAGGGGGGTTGGCGGATCAAGGTTTGTTCTTGGTTTGATCCGCCATAGTTTATGGGAATATGGTTATGTTTCTCCAAATGGTAATGGGAAGGGTGGGGGGTGGTTTGATGGTAGACTCAAATGGTTTCATTTTCTAAGATGTACTTTGTTTTATCAAGCAGCATTTCAATTGTATACTCATGACTGAGCTTAATATTCTGAGTTGCAATATAAATGGCCTAAACGGTCCTCACAAACGCACAAGTTTTTTAGATTTTTTGCGAAGAAGAAAGATTGATATAGTGTTAGTTCAGGAATCCCATTTGAAAGAGGAGGATGTACGTAGGTGCAATAATAAGTTTTATGAAGTGGTATCTCGTTCATCTACGGATACTAAAACTAAAGGTGTCCTAGTTTTGGTGCGGAGGACTTTAAATATCACTATTCTGGATAAAGGCTGTGATTTGGATGGTAGAGTAACGCACATAAAAACAGCTGTGGAGAATAGGAATATTGTGTTTCTTTCAGTTTACGCTCCATGTACTCCTGACCCTGCTTTCTTCTCTTTACTCTCAGTTTATCTCTTGAAATTTTCCGACTTTGAAATTGTAATGGGTGCAGATATGAATTCTGTAATGTCCCATACTTTGGATAGATCTGGGTCAAAGGAATCACACTCTCAAGCTCTTTGTTCTGATAAATTACGGCAATGTGCAACCTCATCCTCACTGGTGGATATTTGGCGATTACTAAACCCTTCTACTAGGTCATTCACTTTCTTCTCTGGTCCTCATAAAACCTATTCACGAATTGACTATATTTTTATTTCTACTTCTTTATCTTCAGCTGCCCAAAATGCAGATATTTGCTCCCTATCGCTGTCTGATCATGATGGTAATTTGTGTAGTCTATCTTTGGTCCCTCGGCCATCTCGGGCCCCTAGATGGCGATTTAACTCTAAGCTGTTACAGGATGGAAACTTTTGCAGTCAGTTCAGAAAAAGGTTTGCTGAGTTTATTGAAATTAATCGAGGCTCAGTGGACGATCCTCGAACACTTTGGAATGCAGTTAAAGGCTTTATAAGAAATAACTCAATTTCATATACCTCTTTCCTCCAGAAAAAGCGACACAAAAAGATAGTTGAACTGGAATTGCAGCTTCAGAACTTGACAAGAGATAATCAACGATTTTTTTCGGACAATACACTCAGCAAAATTATGGCGGTTAGGACTGAACTCAACTCATTACTGAGATCCAGGGCAGAATTTTTGATTCAAAGATCCAGGCAGAATTACTATTTTCAGGGGAGTAGACCAAGTCACCTTTTAGCTTTGAGATTACGCAACAGTGAAAAGTTTGCTAATATTCCTGCAGTGAAATCCCAATCTGGGGACATTATGACTGATCCTAAAGATATTAATACCACTTTTCGCTCTTTTTATTCTAATCTTTATACCTCTTCTACTGGTGACCCGGACTCTTCTGCATCCTTTCTATCCAATCTTGATTTACCTCGGCTGTCGGATTCAGATTCTGAATATCTGGCTGAACCGATAACTCTTCAGGAGCTGGAGTTAGCAGCTAAATCTATGAACAAGGGGAAATCCCCTGGCATAGATGGTATTCCAATCAAATTATATACAACTTTCTGGTCTGACTTAGGCCCTCTGATGTTGGATATGATACATTTTTCAGTTTCTCAAGGTTCATTTCACTCATCGATTAATATAGCTATTATTTCTCTCCTTTTAAAAAAAAGACAAAGATCCGACTTCCTGTTCTAGCTATCGGCCACTTTCTTTGATAGGGACGGATGTTAAATTGTATGCTAAAGTGCTGGCCCGGCGTTTAGAGAGATTTATGAATAGATTAGTTAATTATGATCAGACAGGGTTCATTAAATCTCGTTCTGCCTCGGATAACTTGCGCAGGCTATGTCATATTGTTAATTCAGCGAATATGTTGACCTCCCCTTGCGCAGTATTATCTCTGGATGCGATGAAAGCTTTCGACCAGCTAGAATGGAACTATTTGTGGGTGGTTCTACAACATCTGGGTTTAGGATCAAGTTTTATAAACATGATTAAAATTCTGTATACCAATCCAGCAGCGACTGTTCTTACAGGTTCAGTTTGTTCAGAACCATTCTTTATACAGCGAGGTACTCGTCAGGGTTGTCCGCTTTCTCCTTTGTTGTTTGCTTTATCCTTGGAACCCTTAGCTCAAGCAGTCCGACAATCTGAAATTATCTCCCCAATAATTATAAGGAACACACACCATCATATTTCATTGTTTGCTGATGACATCTTATTGTTTTTGGAGAATCCGTCACATTCTATCCCTCAGGTGTTGATTTTATTTGACAATTTTGGTTCCCTCTCTGGGTTTAAAATTAATTGGAGCAAGTCATGTTTACTTCCCCTCAATTTCAAAATTGAGTCCACGCCCCTATCCATATCTAATCTAGTGTATCAATCCTTTAAGTACCTGGGGATAGATATCTTTCCATCCCTGCAGGATATTATCTCAAAAAACCTGAATAGTATTTTAGCAAAATTGGTCTCGTCTCCCTACTTCTTTTCACGCTCGTATATCTGTAATTAAAATGAATGTTCTTGCACGTATTAATTTCTTTTCATCTATGATTCCTCTTTCTCCACCTGCTGGCTTCTGGAATAAACTTGATGCATGTGTTTCTCGTTATATATGGGATGGGAAACGTCCTCGAATCAAGCTGACTACCTTACAGCGTAGCAGATTACATGGAGGTCTGTCTTTCCCTAATTTTAGACACTATGCTCAAGCCTTTACCCTCCGTCCTTTATCAGTCTGGTTTGACCCTGATGCTTCAGTGTCATGGAGAGCAATTGAGGAATCTATAGTTTATCCCTATGAACTGAAGCATCTTGTTTTTCTGGGGTTCCACTGAAGCAGTGTAAATCTAGGTTTGGTCCTATTGTTACTCATCTTCTCTCCACTTGGAGGGAAGTCGAAAAGCAAACACACCAAGTTACAATCTGGCATAGGCATTCACCTATTTTTCATAATAACAATCTTTTGTCTGGCAAGGCCCCTTTTCATTGTCCACAATGGACGACAAAAAAAGTAAACACTTTGGGAGAGATCTATGACAATATGGGTCTAAAATCATTTCAGAACATTAAAGCTCAATATAATTTACAAGGTACGTAAATTTGCGAATAAGATCGGCCCTTCGGGCATATGGGGTGCCTTGGGACTCTCATTTACCTATTCACCCACTGCGTAAATTAATCCTTCCTTCTGAGAGATCTCCCTCTTCTGTTTCGGTTATTTATCAGTATCTACTTGAGCATTCATACAAACCCTTATCTATTACAACTGTTTGGGCCAAGGATCTTAATGAAGATGTGCATGTTTTATTTTCGGATCAGGTATGGAGCATGTTTAAGCTGTCTTCAAGGAACCCCAATCATCAAATGATACACTGGAAATTACTACATAGGGTTTACTTGACTCCTATGAAACGTTTCTATATGAATCTATCCTCCTCTCCCAAGTGTAATCTTTGTTCTCAAGGATCTCTAGGCACGTACTTGCACTTCTTTTGGGACTGTCCTTCTCTCTCACCTTTTTGGACCCAACTCTCACAGGACTTATCATATTTGTTGGACACTGATATTTCTTTGACCCCACATAGTTTTTTCTTGAACGATTTTAGGGACCTTACTTTATCCATTCGACAAAGATATTTACTGTTAACCGCTTTCACAGCAGCAAAAAAAATGTTAGTTAACCGCTGGAATCCTCCTCACACAATGGACAGAAGAACATGGACGGTATCTTGGCTGGACATTATATCAATGGAACTCTCAACCTCTCGTATGCATGGAGCCAATGTTAAGACTGTGAATTTATGGCATGCTGCTTTTGATATTGTGTCAATTTTTTTAACATCTATGTAATTTATTTATTTATTTTCTATTATTTATTTTTTCTCTTTTTATTTTATTATTATAATTTTTATTTTATTTTATTTTTATGATTGTTTTTTGGGTCTGCATTCTATGTTTGTATTTGATTTGTATTCTTCTTGAAGTCTACTAGGGGTGGGGTGGGATGGGTTCTAGATTTTTGCGTTGTATTTTTGTTTTTCTTGATGTTAAAAAAGAAAACTTAATAAACAGTTGTTAACAAAAAAAAATGGCCATAAGTTTCAAGCATTATTTTTCAACATCGTGATCAGGAAGTAACTCTCATAATACAATGAAACGGATAACTATACAATTATATTACACAAGACTAATGTTTAAAAATGCTTATTGTACTGTAACTGTACCTTAATGTATCATTATAACACGTATAAAGTATGACGTTTCGTGTGTAATAAAAGCTAATTATGATCCAGAACCTTAAGTGGCGCTACTCGGCAGTAAGCTCCGCCCCTCACTTCCGGTTCTGTGGCTGGGGTTCTGAAACTGGTGGTGCTGCGGGTCTGCAGCAGCTAGGGATGGCAAAATTAGGCTTCCTGAATTGCTTCAGCCAAAGGTTCATTACTCGAAGCTTCATTCAGCATTGCTCACTAGTGACACCTAGCTACTTTGCAAAGAAATAGCAGACAAATTAATTCATTCTGAACTAGTGTTAAAAATTTTTTTATTTATTTATATAAATATTTATTTATTTATTTTGTACTCACTGTTGATGTCTGTAACCTTTCATTTGCAATAATAAAAAGACATGAGCAGACATTTGTCCATTACTGTGTATAATATAAAATATGTATCTTTCTCTGTCTGAATTTACTTGTGCAGAGTCACACACAAAGTTAATTAATTATTCATAAATTGTTTGGATAGTGACAGTATGAACAACAACAGTGACACTGTGTTGAGTGCAGTGCTTATGTTGGAGGAAGTGTAATAAAGTAAACTGCAACAGAATAGTCTGAAAGGAAGGATTACAATAGATTTTTATTGAGAAACAGAATTTTTTCAAGTGTGTTGGGGTTTAGACGATTCCTCTTCTTGGACAAAATCTCTCCAGCCTTGGAAAAGATCCTTTCACAAGGAACAGAGGATGCAGGGGAACATAACAATGCCAGTGCCAGCTGGTATAAATAAGAACACTGATGCTTCTGTTGAGCCCAGACAGGGGAGGATTTCCTCTTTCTTGCTGGCTCCATTACCAGGAAAAAGGAAGAGTCACAAAAAGCAAACAAATCCAAAAGGGAAATCCAAATCAAAAAGCAGTCCAATCCAGATCCAAAAATCCAGAGCAATCCAAATAATCTTATCTAATTAATATAACAAGACTATAATATAGTTAGGCCTACTATAATTAATAATAACAATATACTATAACTATTCTAACCTGATAATGTAATAATATACAGCCCTAACACATATATGACACAATAACGACAATGACAATGATAGTTATCTAACTCTCTGACTCTCTGACACAACTACAACTGCTTCTACTACTCCTGACAACACCCACAAGGTGGCGCGAGTTTCAAACCCCCTTTATCCGGAAGCGACACTCAGACCGAACCGATGACGTATCCACACAAACCGAGGCCTCGATTGTCATTAGTCACGTGATTTTCACGTTAACAACACAAGCCTCGAATCGCGGCTTCATCTGGCACGCCCACTTTTTCTCGACACAAGCTCCGACGCCTTAGCCTGGTAATATCAAACTCTGTCTATGAAGCAAAGCGAAGTGTCGAGAAAAAGTGGGCGTGCCAGATGAAGCCGCGATTCGAGGCTTGTGTTGTTAACGTGAAAATATTGACTAATGTGACTAATGACAAACGAGGCCCTGGTTTATGGAAGGCATTTTCTGCCAAATTTAAATAAATAAATTAAATGATTAAAATGAAAATTAAAACCAGATTAACAATTTCATTACAGAAAACACTACGCAAAAAATGTGACAAAATTGAGAATGAAATTAAATGATTTAATTTTCACAACATTATCCCTGTCAAATTGAAAAATAAAATGCAATTGGTGATTTCACATTTCATTTCCACTACACCCCTCCTTGAACTGCCACCTTACCGTGGAGGAGGGGTTTGAGTACCCGAATGACCCTAGGAGCTATGTTGTCTGGGGCTATATGCCCCTGGTAGGGTCTCCCAAGGCAAACAGGTCCTAGGCGACGGGTCAGACTAAGAGCGGTTCAAAACCCCTTATGATGCCAAAGAAAAAGAGGACCGTGACGTCGCCCGGTATGGCGCAGCCGGGGCCCCACCCTGGAGCCAGGCCCGGGGTTGGGGCTCGTATGCGAGCGCCTGGTGGTCGGGCCTCCCCCCATGGGGTCCGGCCGGGCTCAGCCCGAAGGAGCGACGTGGGGCCACCCTCCCGTGGACCCACCACCTGCAGGAGGGACCGTAAGGGGCCGGTGCTAAGTGGATCGGGTGGCAGTCGAAGGCGGGGGCCTAGACAGGGCATGGAATGTCACCTCTCTGTCGGGGAAGGAGCCTGAGGTTGTGCGTGAGGTTCAGAGATTCCGACTAGAGATAGTTGGGATCACCTCTACGCACGGCTTGGGCTCTGGAACCACACTCCTCGAGAGAGGATGGACTCTTCACCACTCTGGAGTTGCCCATGGTGAGAGGCGGCGGGCTGGTGTGGGTTTGCTTATAGCCCCCCAGCTCAGCCGCCATGTGTTGGAGTTTACCCCGGTGAACGAGAGGGTCGCTTCCCTGCGCCTTCGGGTCGGGGATAGGTCTCTCACTGTCGTTTGTGCTTACGGGCCGAACGGCAGTGCAGAGTACCCGGCCTTCTTGGAGTCTCTGGGAGGGGTGCTGGAAAGTGCTCCGACTGGGGACTCTATCGTTCTACTGGGGGACTTCAACGCCCACGTGGGCAGTGACAGTGACACCTGGAGGGGCGTGATTGGGAGGAACGGCCCCCCTGATCTGAACCCGAGTGGTGTTCTGTTATTGGACTTCTGTGCTAGTTACAGCTTGTCCATAACGAACACCATGTTCAAGCATAAGGGTGTCCATCAGTGCACATGGCACCAGGACACCCTAGGCCGGTGGTCGATGATCGACTTTGTAGTCGTTTCATCCGACCTCCGGCCGTATGTCTTGGACACTCGGGTGAAGAGAGGGGCGGAGCTGTCAACTGATCACCACCTGGTGGTGAGTTGGATCCGATGGCGGGGGAGGAAGCTGGACAGACTCGGCAGACCCAAACTCCATTGTCAACGCGGCCACTCAGAGCTGTGGCCGTAAGGTCTCCGGTGCCTGTCGAGGCGGCAATCCCCGAACCCGGTGGTGGACACCGGAAGTAAGGGATGCCGTCAAGCTGAAGAAGGAGTCCTATCGGGCCTGGCTGGCTTGTGGGACTCCTGAGGCAGCTGATGGGTACCGACGGGCCAAGCGGACTGCAGCCCGGGTGGTTGTGGAGGCAAAAACTCGGGCCTGGGAGGAGTTCGGTGAGGCCATGGAGAAGGACTATCGGTCGGCCTCGAAGAGATTCTGGCAAACCGTCCGGCGCCTCAGGAGGGGGAAGCAGTGCCCTACCAATGCTGTTTACAGTGGAGGTGGGCAGCTGTTGACCTCGACTGGGGATATCACCGGACGGTGGAAGGAATACTTCGAGGATCTCCTCAATCCCGCCGTCACGTCTTCCATTGAGGAAGCAGAGGCTGGATGAGGGTGGATGAGATCCGCCCTGAGTACCTCAAGTCTCTGGATGTTGTGGGGCTGTCTTGGCTGACACGCCTCTGCAACATCGCGTGGCGGTCGGGGACAGTACCTTTGGACTGGCAGACCGGGGTGGTGGTCCCTCTTTTCAAGAAGGGGGATCGGAGGGTGTGCTCCAACTATAGGGGGATCACACTTCTCAGCCTCCCTGGGAAAGTCTACGCCAGGGTACTGGAGAGTACCCGGCCGATAGTAGAACCTCGGATTCAGGAGGAACAGTGTGGTTTTCGTCCCGGTCGTGGAACACTGGATCAGCTCTATACCCTCTACAGTGTGCTGGAGGATTCATGGGAGTTTGCCCAACCAATCCACATGTGCTTTGTGGATTTGGAGAAGGCATTCGACTGTGTCCCTCGCGGCGGCCTGTGGAGGGTGCTCCGGGAGTATGGGGTCCGGGGCCCTTTGCTAAGGGCTATCCGGTCCCTGTACGACCGGAGCAGGAGCTTGGTTCGTATTGCCAGCAGTAAGTCAGACTTGTTCCCGGTGCGTGTTGGACTCCGGCAGGGCTGCCCTTTGTCACCGGTTCTGTTCATAATTTTTATGGACAGAATTTCTAGGCGCAGCCAGGGGCCGGAGGGGGTCAGGTTTGGGGACCACACGATTTCATCTCTGCTCTTTGCGGATGATGTGGTTGTGTTGGCCTCATCAAACCAGGACCTCCAGCATGCACTGGGACGGTTTGCAGCCGAGTGTGAAGCGGCCGGGATGAGAATCAGCACCTCCAAATCCGAGGCCATGGTCCTCAGTCGGAAAAGGGTGGCTTGCCCGCTTCAGGTTGGTGGAGAGTTCCTGCCTCAAGTGGAGGAGTTCAAGTATCTCGGGGTCTTGTTCACGAGTGAGGGAAGGATGGAACGGGAGATTGACAGACGGATCGGTGCAGCTTCTGCAGTAATGCGGTCGCTGTACCGGTCTGTCGTGAAGCCGCAAGGCGAAGCTCTCGATTTACCGGTCAATCTACGTTCCTACTCTCACCTATGGTCATGAGCTTTGGGTCGTGACCGAAAGGACAAGATCCCGGATACAGGCGGCCGAAATTAGCTTTCTCCGCAGGGTGGCAGGGCGCTCCCTTAGAGATAGGGTGAGAAGCTCGGTCACTCGGGAGGAGCTCATAGTAGAGCCGCTGCTCCTCCACATCGAGAGGGGTCAGTTGAGGAGACCCCATGTCCCATGTCCCACCGGGAGGAGACCCCTGGGGAAGACCTAGGACACGCTGGAGAGACTATGTCTCCCGGCTGGCCTGGGAACGCCTCGGTGTCCCCCCGGAAGAGCTGGAGGAAGTGTCGAGGGAGAGGGAAGTCTGGGCATCCATGCTTAGACTGCTGCCCCCGCGACCCGGCCCCGGATAAGCGGTAGAAGATGGATGGATGGATGGATTTCCACTACAGTCTCGAGGCAAGACTGCCAATATTAAAATGAAAAGCCAAACATGAAAAAGAAACTACAAATACAGTTTTTACAATGCTCTTTAGTAACGCTCACGCAATAATAGTGACACAATTCAAATACAAATGTAAATTTTCGTTTTCGTTTTAATTCCCCTTTTATTTCACAGTTTTCATTTTCGTTTTCATTTTCAAAGACAACCTGCATGCAAATAATATGTTAATGAGTGGGTGTGGCTTATTCTAGTAACGGCGCTGAGACACCCTTCTACAGCGTAGAGGCTTCGGCGTAGGTCCGACGCAGAAGTATGAAACAGGCTTAAGTCATCGTCCCGTGTGCATGAGTTGAATGTGTGAAACGAAATTATTTAAATGTGATTATATTGTAATCGAGACGACGAGATATGGCGAAATCTGTTAGTGAGCTTTTGCGGGAAGCTGCCGCAGCATTAGAACATGGAAACAACCAGCCTGACCATGTTAGTTATAGTGTTAGACTCAGACTAGACCATAATCGACGATGAGGTTCGTTCATGTATTAGGCTGTTTTAGAAATTCAACTATTTGGGTGTACAGAAGTCTTAGTAACACAATTTCTACAACAATTATAGCCAGACATTAATACCCAATGGCTTTAACCGAGAACCTCGGCCAATGTTTCATATTCGCGTCGTGCCTAACAACGCCCTTCAGCCGTGACTTATTCAGATACAGTATCAGGACAGCCTGTATCTGTCCGCTGTTTAACGGTTACGTGTCTTTTGGTTATTTTAAGATTGTGTACAAAAAGAATCACAATGCTGGTTTTCATTTCCAGTAACAACTTCTGGATGAGATCGAGAAAGCGAGTGTAGACCACCTGCATTTACAGTAGGCTAGATATAGCATTTTCCTTCAGGTCAGTCCTGTATTCATAATAAAAAATCTTTTTGAATGTCCTGTGTGATATCTTGTACTTTTAACAGTTAATAGGGGTTGTCCGTGCCTGTAGTCATGTCAGTTGTGTGCGTCTTTCTTCTCCGTGATCACAAGTTTGAGTCATTTCAAAAGTCTTCTCTGACTGACTCACTCATTAAGACAGTCTTTGTCTCCATCTAATGGAGAACTAATGTAACTTCTTCTGTTGCTTTATGGTCAGGGACTATTTTTTTTTCTCCAGCGGATGGAATTGGCTTTTAGTGATTCATTTTACTTCATGAAAGTTGCATAGATACATATGTTTCGGGATTAATATTTGTATTGCGTGGTAACCGTTTTATAAAAACAATAAGGTACTCTAGGCTAGTGCTGTATCATCTGAATAAGTCACAGCTGAAGGGCGTTGTTAGGCGCGACGCGTATGAAACATTGGCCGAGGTTCTCGGTTAAAGCCATTGGGTATTAATGTCTGGCTATAATTGTTGTAGAAATTGTGTTACTAAGACTTCTGTACACCCAAATAGTTGAATTTCCAAAACAGCCTAATACATGAATGAACCTCATCGTCGATTATGGTCTAGTCTGAGTCTAACACTATAACTAATGTGGTCAGGCTGGTTGTTTCCATGTTCTAATGCTGCGGCAGCTTCCCGCAAAAGCTCACTAACAGATTTCGCCATATCTCGTCGTCTCGATTACAATATAATCACATTTAAATAATTTTGTTTCACACATTCAACTCATGCACACGGGACGAAGACTTAGCTTTACAGAAGGCATGTCTCAGCGCCGTTACTAGAATAAGCCACACCCACTCATTAACATATAATTTGCATGCAGGTTGTCTTTGAAAATGAAAACGAAAATGAAAACTGTGAAATAAAAGAGGAATTAAAATGAAAACGAAAATTTACATTTGTATTTGAATTGTGTCACTATTATTGCGTGAGCGTTACTAAAGAGCATTGTAAAAACTGTATTTGTAGTTTCTTTTTCACGTTTGGCTTTTCATTTTAATATTGGCAGTCTTGCCTTGAGACTGTAGTGGAAATGAAATGTGAAATCACCAATTGCATTTTATTTTTCAATTTGACAGGGATAATGCTGTGAAAATGAAATCATTTAATTTCATTCTCAATTTTGTCACATTTTTTGCGTACTGTTTTCTGTAATGAAATTGTTAATCTGGTTTTCATTTTAATCATTTAATTTATTTATTTAAATTTGGCAGAAAATGCCTTCCATACTGGTTTGTGTGGATACGTACTTCGTACTTCCGCTCAATTTCATTTCGCTTCTGTACTCAGTCTGAGACAGCGTAATAGCTGTCTCAGACTGATTATGAAAAGCGTTTTCTTTCTCGCGGGGGGGCGCTTGTCTGAAGTTTAAAATCATTGGTTACCCGTAAGCCAATCACATAACGTTTGGTTATGGCGTGTGTTATGCGCATGCTCAGCCGCATCTAACTTCCACTGTAAACACATGTATGATGCGAAAACAAAACCATCGAGCGAAATACCGGAGTGAACATGGCTGTGAACGACTTTTGCAGATTATGTGAAGTAAATCTATGCATCCATGGTACAATCAGTGTCTACATCGTCACGGCTCTCAGCCCGCCCTCTGTTCGTTGATTGGCCGGCTGTTTTCAGGCCGGAGGAAAACGGAAAGCTATTACGCTGTCTCAGACTGAGTACAGAAGCGAAATGAAATTGAGCGGAAGTACGAAGTCTGACGTAGTCAGGCTACAGAGGCCTCGGTTCAAATGTCACATCACTAGCAGCAGCTGGATATTATATGTCTCGGCAAAACTGGAAGCGCAGGTAAAAAAAGACGCAACTGTACAAATCGGGTTATTTCGGGAACTTTTTTGCCCCATGCACACAACAAGTAATTTAGACATTTGCAACAGCTTATTTTTTACACAAAGTTTGATTCCACGCAATTAATCTGTTTTGCAGTTCCTGGCTTGTTTTCGGTTGCAAATTGCTGTTCACATCAGGCTTGCAGTGCTTTTGGCCGTATTTGTGCGAAAAAAACGTGCCAAAAGTGTAAGCGCGGAAAAAATGGAAGTCAGAAGAATACATATCCTATTTATTTTGTGTTAGCACGAAGCTGCAGTTTCAAAACACATGAATTACACTTACGAATAACAGTAAAATGCTGCAAATATATTTTTTTCTTGCACTTGAAAGGCGATTTATACCTTTACAAATCTTCTCTTGCGCATGCAAATTTAATTTACGCTTGCAATCTTATGTAGGCCTACACTTTCACAAATCTTACCCTGCACATGCGATTCTTTATGACATCATATACCTTCATAAACGAGCACTTTAATCACTTGATTTCAAAAACAACACATTTCAGCGCTAGATCGCCTCTTATTTAACAAACGAACGAAATGAGTGCTCTGCTAGTTAACTGGAGATGTTTTATTTTGGTATATTCGTCCCGCGAGATGTTTCAAAAGTGGTGGGGACAATATCGACCTTAGCAAAAAGTGGTGGGGACCAGAGTTTCCGCTAGTAGTCAAAGTGACCGGCAGAGGTTTCGTTTTCCGGACATTTTGAAAATATGCCGGTCAAATATCGCCTCTTAATTAGTCAAGTTGAGGAAAACTGGAGGAAGGCTATGTAACTTAAAAAATGACATAAACAGGCCGAACGCAACATGTTTATTAGCCTAAGTTTCAAATAAAAAAACGGGGAAAAAAACGTACTCGGTTACTAACGTAACCTCGGTTCTCTCTAGAAGAGGGAACGAGTATTGCGTAAGTAGCTTACGCATCGGGAAAGTCTTCTTTCTTCGAGATCTGAAGCCAAAAAATTATCCTTAATTTTGTATTCATTGTCAACGCAGTGCAGCAGCCGACAGACCTAGGCAGGCTGTATAAGCGTGCTCATTGGCTGCTCGGCTGCAACTGCTTAAGCCTATCGGTGAGCGCTCTGAACGCGGCAACCAATGAGGGCGCTTCGCGCCCTCCACACCCTTCTAACCGTCAGAATGGGCGTGGCCAGCGTGTATATATTCAGCTCTCACAGGCTAAAATTCTGGTTTTCGCAGTCTGAAGCGCAAAAGCTCGTGGCGCGACACGGCAGGTTACGCAATACTCGTTCCCTCTTCTAGAGAGAACCGAGGTTACGTTAGTAACCGAGTACGTTCTCTTACGAGAGGTTCTCTCGTATTGCGTAAGTAGCTTACGCATCGGGAACCCTTTGTCAACGCCGTGTGCGCCGAGCATCCAGCCCATGAATCCCAGGGGAACCGGGGAAAACACTCTGCTGGGAAATGTGGCCGGTCGGAGAGACGGGCCAGCGTAGTACATGCACTTCATGCAGCATATGAAATAGAGCGGCGCGGCCGGTCTATAAACATAGCAGTACAAACAGTAGGGCCGACGGAGCGAGCCCATACAGTACATAAGCACTCATAAGGGTAGGAGAAAACGACATAGTCGGTCTCACATGAAGAGAAAAATTCCCGTGCGGCAGAAAATAATGCGGGCGGCCAGCAGCGCGGGCCAGCACCGATAACAGCGCGTAACAGGAAATAGGAAACAGAACGGATCAGCCGGTCTGAGTCAAACACTTCACCCTGAGTAGTTACCAGAATAGCGCCAGCATATGAACGTAGTCTGCACACGGGAGCTGGGCAGAGCATACATGTCACTTATACCGACAATATTTTTGCCTGTAGGGCAGGAACTTCCAGGTTATAAAACCTCACGAATGTAGACGGGGAGGCCCAGCCCGCCGCCATACAAATGTCGTGGATAGAAATTCCGCTGGACCAGGCCCACGACGAGGCCATGCCTCTAGTGGAATGGGCTCTGATGCCCAGAGGGCACTGCAGGTGTTTGGAGGCATAAGCTGCTGCTATCGCGTCCACTATCCACCTGGACAAGCTCTGCTTCGAGGCGGCAAGACCTTTGGTGCGTCCGCCGAAGGAAACAAAGAGCTGCTCTGAACGCCTGAAAGCGGCGGAGCGCGTGATGTAAACTCTCAGCGCCCGGACAGGGCATAGGAGGTTATCACTGTCCCCACTATCGGATGCTGGCAGAGCCGAGAGGGAAATAACTTGTGCCCTAAACGGGGTTCCAATCGCTTTGGGGATGTAACCGTGCCTCGGTCTGAGAATGACTTTCGAGTCATTCGGCCCGAACTCGAGACATGCAGGGCTAACAGATAGCGCGTGCAAATCACCCACTCGTTTGACTGAAGACAGAGCTATCAGAAAAACGGTTTTAAGCGACAGATACTTTAGATCCGCGGATTCAAGCGGTTCAAAGGGAAAAGCCTTTAGGGCCGCCAGGACCAAGGACAGATCCCACGAGGGAACCGAGGGGGGCCGCGGGGGATTCATCCGTCTAGCTCCTCTGAGGAAGCGGATAATGAGCTCATTCCTTCCCATTGCCCGGCCGAGCGTCGTCTCAGCGAACGCTGTAATAGCGGCCACATATACTTTGAGCGTGGAAGGGGATATGCCCTTTTCCAACAGCTCTTGCAAGAAGGAGAGCACCCGCGGGACCCCGTATGCGCGCGGATCCAGGTTTTGAGTAGCGCACCATTTAGAAAACACCGACCATTTAGACGCGTAGAGCCGTCTCGTGGAGGGGGCTCTCGACTGCGTGATCGTGTTCACGACCCCTTCTGACAGGTCAACGGGTATCCATTGATCACCCATGCATGCAGCGACCAGCGCTCTGGATGGGGATGCCAGATCGATCCAGCGGCTTGGGAGAGGAGATCCTTTCTCACCGGGATCGGCCATGGGGGTGAGTGCGACAGCCTCACTAGCTCTGGGTACCAAGTTTGGTTTTCCCATCGCGGGGCTATAAGCAGCACTGAGTGGTGCGTTTCTCTGATCCTCGAAATGACCTGTGGCAACAGGGAGATCGGAGGAAAAGCATACAGCGGGAGGCTGGGCCATGTCTGGGACAGCGCGTCCTCGCTCTTCGAATAAAACTTCGGGCATTGAGCATTGTCTTTCGACGCAAAGAGGTCGATTTCCGCTCTGCCGAATAGGCGCCAGAGAAACTGGACTGTCTGGGGGTGCAGAGACCATTCTCCCGGGGGAATGTTGTCCCTGGACAGTCTGTCTGGACCGACATTCAGGTGGCCCGGCACGTGCGCGGCTCTCAGCGAGCGCAGCGAGCGGTAAGCCCACACGAGGAGGCGTTCTGTCAGCCTGCACAGGTTCCTGGATCTGACACCGCCCTGTCGGTTCACATAGGATACCACGGACATGTTGTCCGAGCGGACTAGCACATGGTGATCCCGTATGAATGGGAGGAAGCGCCTGAGCGCGTTCTCGACCGCTATCATCTCCAAACAGTTTATGTGGAGGCATCTTTCCCGGTCTGACCATAGGCCAAAAGCCGGTTTGCCCTCGAACAGAGCGCCCCAGCCTGAGGTGGAAGCGTCCGTCGAGATAATTTTGCGGTGTGAGATAGCTCCCATTGTCACTCCCCGCTGGTACCAGTCGGCCGCTAACCAGGGCTTCAGAGCTGAAACGCAGCTCTGAGTCACTCTGATGCGAATACCGCCGGAAGCCCATGCTCTGTGAGGCACTCGGGCATTCAGCCAGCATTGTAGCGGGCGCATTCGTAAAAGACCCAGCCGAAGCACTGCTGCGGCTGAGGCCATACAACCCAGTAGCCTCTGAAATGCTTTGAGAGGTACGGTGCTGCCCGGCCGGAGGGACGCAGCCAGGCGTCGAATGCAGCGCGCGCGCTGTGTCGACAGGCGGGCCGTGTACTGATATACCTGACCGTCGAAGGCGAATCTCAAGAATGGCCTGTGACGGGGTATTATCAGGATCTGAAAAGCACGCGTCTTTTAGATCAAGAGATATAAACCAGTCCCTCGAGCGAATTTGCGCGAGAATTTGTCTGGTTGTGAGCATTTTGAACGGTCTTCTCATAAGAGCCTCGTTCAAACGTCTCAGATCCAAAATTGGTCTGAGAGCTCCGTCCTTCTTGGGAACGAGGAAATAACGGCTGTAAAAGCCCGACTCGTTCATGGAAGGGGAAACCGGTTCCATAGCCCTTTTGCACAGAAGTGTAGCTATTTCTGCTCGAAGTAGATGTGCTACTTCCCCATTCACTCTGGTCTCGATACGCGCTTGAAAGCGCGGAGGGCGGCGAGCGAACTGCAGAGTATAGCCCTGTTTTACTGTGCTTAGCACCCGTTCTGATGCGCCTGGAATAGTTTCCCACGCTTTTGCGTGTGCAGCCAGGGGCAGAATGGCCTCCGGGCTCCGATCGCCGCGCATCGCGGGCTCGAGAGCTCGAAACGGAGGGGCGGGCGCGGCGCGCACGCTCTTGGTGCTTAGATACGGCAGATCGCACGCAGCGATAGCTGGCCGTTTTACACACAGTGTCCCGGTGGCTTTAGACGGGGAACATAAAGTGTGAGGCGCGACGCGTGATGGCGGCGTCGGGGGCGAAAATGTTCGTTAGTATGTGTGAGCGCTCGAGGGCGGGCACAGGAGTTACATTCAGGGGCGGGCGCGGCGCGCGCGCTCTTGGTGGTTAGATACGGCGGATCGCACGTAGCGATAGCTGGCCGTCTTACACACAGTGTCCCGGTGGCTTTGGACGGGGAACATACGGTGTGAGGCGCGAAAATGTAGTTAGTATGTGTGAGCGCTCGAGGGCGGGCACAGGACTCACATTTAAAACATGACCGGTCGTGCGAGGCCGTGTGACAGAGCGGGCAGTGAGTAGGTGTGGGCACGGAGAAGTGGACACGTGACCTACTTTTAACACTAAAGCGGCTTTTGCCTGCTTCATGAGAGTGGGCTCTGTGAGAGACACGGGATGTATAGTGCTTGTGTACAGGGGTGAGCACAGAACGTGGGCACATTCACTGTACTAGAAACACATACGGCGTCAGCCGTGCAACCAGACATTATGCTCTTTTGACATTTTTCTGGGTTGCCGTGAGAACGGCGGATGCGCGCAGGCGAGCGGGTAGATACCGGCTCGTTGACTGCGGGGTAAACAGCTGCAGTAGCCGTGGCAACGGGGACTGACAGAGCGTTAAGCTTCGACGGTGGTCCAGCCGCAGGGCTGCGGGATTTAACCGTCTTTTCTTCTCTCGTGTTTAGACGCTCAAAAAATACTCGAGCACCCTGAGAAGGTGTGGTGCGAGGGGCGGGTTCGCTTTCTGTAAGTAAGAAAGACTGGCCGCGAGCTCGGAGAAGCAAGCAGCATAAATTTTATTTTCCCCGAGAGCTGGGATCGAACGCGGGTCTCTCGCATGAAAGCGTATGATTCTGCCACTGAGCCACAGGGGAAACACATAGGCTTTCAGTTAGCGCGAGCATATAAAAAGCGACCTCATGTGTCGCGTCGGCGTTCGTTTGCAGGCGAGCGTGTGTTTAAAACAGGCTCGTTTACTGCAATAGTAATATTTCCAGTCGCCTGAACTTAAGAGGGGACTGAGAAATGTGTGAGGATTGGCGGTTGTCCAGCCGTAGCGAGACTAACACACTCTCTTCTCTTTTCGCCAGTGAGTGAGGCGCGCACGCTGAACGCTGCTCGTGACCGTCCGCTTTGTCATCCCTTGAACGGCGCAATCTGCGCGGCCCAACGAGGGAGAGAGCGGGCTTGTTTTCTGTATGTAAGAAAAACTGTCCGCGAGCTCGGAGAAGCGAACAGCATAAACTTTAACTGCCGCGAGAGCGGGGACCGAACCCCGGTCTCTGGCTTGACAGTCTAGGATTCCGCCACTGAGCCACAGGTGAGAATACAATAGTATATGTCTTGTAGGCGAGCGTGTATTTATAACAGGCTCGTATACTGCAATAGTAACAATTCTAGTCGCCTGAACTTAAGAGGGGACTGAGAAATGTGTGAGAATGGAGGTTATAGTCCAGGCCACGGCGGGACGAAAACACTCTGTTCCCCTTTCACCAGTGACGCGCGAGGACGGAGTAGCTTTCTTGTAACGTAAAGAGAGCTCAGACCGTCCGCTCCTGCCATCCCTTGTGAGCGGCGCAGTTTGCGCGGCTCGAACAGAGGGAGAGGAAACTCGCTCCGAGACCGTCCGCTCCTGCCATCCCTCGTGAGCGGCGTATTGCACGGCTCGAACAGAGGGAGAGGAAACTCGCTCCGAGACCGACCGCTTCTGCCATCCCTCGTGAGCGGCTTAGTTTGCGCGGCTCGAACAGAGGGAGAGGAAACTCGCTCCGAGACCGTCCGCTTCTGCCATCCCTTGTGAGCGGCGTATTGCACGGCTCGAACAGAGGGAGAGTACGGGTATCTATCACATTCGCCTCATCTCCTGACGCGGCGGCGGCGCGGGCAGAGCCGGCGGTTGAGCGGCCGGGAGGGAGAGGGCGAGAGAGAGCTCGAGGGAGAGGTTCCGGCGAGCTCCTCAGTCACAACAGTCTCCGGTGGTCGCTGCGAGCGGCGCTTCTTATTGCGCGGCCCGGCAGGGACAGGCGGAGCGACAGCTTGGTCGAAAGCTTCAAGTCGAGCCCGCAGGGTCGACATTGAAAACTCTTCGCACTCGGAGAGTGCGGTGGCGGCGTGCCCGCGGCTCAGGCGGAGAGCGCAGAGAGGTGGCGGTCTCCGTAGCTGAGCGGGGCGCGGCACGAGCCGCAAAAACGAGGCGTTTTTACAAAAACGCCTCGTGCTCTTTTAGAGTACACACAGAAACAGTAATAATGTAAAGGATATGTCGCCGGATAGCGTAGCAGGCACGGATGGCTGAAGGCGGCGAAGACGGCCGGCTTCCTCAGGCGCTGTCCTAAGCTTGCCGGTCGCTGGTTTCAACGGCGGCGGCTCTCAAGATCCAGCGATGCGAAGAGCGTCGCTGAAGACAAGAAAATCAGAATTTTAGCCTGTGAGCGCTGAATATATACACGCTGGCCACGCCCATTCTGACGGTTAGAAGGGTGTGGAGGGCGCGAAGCGCCCTCATTGGTTGCCGCGTTCAGAGCGCTCACCGATAGGCTTAAGCAGTTGCAGCCGAGCAGCCAATGAGCACGCTTATACAGCCTGCCTAGGTCTGTCGGCTGCTGCACTGCGTTGACAATGAATACAAAATTAAGGATAATTTTTTGGCTTCAGATCTCGAAGAAAGAAGACTTTCCCGATGCGTAAGCTACTTACGCAATACGAGAGAACCTCTCGTAAGAGAACATGAACGTCCGATTGGCGTCAATCAACGCCAATTGTTTTTTATGGTTTCACATTCATAGTTTAACAAACCAATCCCCCTTCCCCACCTAAAATATCTCAAGCCAATTGTTTTTACTCAAGCGAACTTCCCAGTGTCTCCTCACAACTTGCAATGCGCATAAGCCGTGTAACCTTGTTCTCCGCAAGGCGACTTTGCTGCTTCGTCTTGATCCGATTCTGCTGCGAGAACCCCCTCTCTGCAGGAACACTCGAGACCCATTTTCTACTATGGTTATGTACGTTTCTTCATTCGGATCTATTTGCGATCCATTCCATTCTAAACAAACAACGCAGTTTATATGCTTTGTCCTTGTTTCATTATTCATTAAGATAATAATTAATAAATGCACGCATAATTATCAGTGAACTTGATAAATGTTGCAGATATGTTTTGCTATGCATGCACAAACAAATGCCTTTCAACTTATGTGTGCAAAATTAATGTGCAGCAATTTGTACAAATAGAGAGTCTAGGTCTACTATACATGTTGTAGCCATTAAATGAGCTGATTTAGTTTAATATTTGTTAAAATATTATAATGTTATTTTTATTTATTTATGTTGATTATGAAAAGTGAACCGCACGAGTGAGATAGGATGCGCAATATCGAGAGACTCCATGTCCGGGTCAGACATGATTTTGACCACTTAATTAAGTTTGGTTTTGTAGAATGACTTTTTTGAAGTGAATTTCGTTTTGTATAAATTGTATCTTAATTTTAATATTTTTTTTATCAATCAATTGCCTGTATTTAATAAATAAGCAGCAAAATATAGCAGACGATAGGCCTAATCATGGAGGCGCCCGCGCGGTCACTGCATTGCTCGTGAACAGGAGCGCATCTCATCCTAATTTAACGAAACTCAGCGTAGGCAGTGGCGGAACTAGAGTTTTATACATGGGGTGGCCAGGGGGTGGCCACTGCTACTTGCGGGGGTACACAGTACACACAGTACACACACACACGCACACACACACACACACACACACACACACACACACACACACACACACACACAGTAGAAAAGCTTATGGAAGGAATTGGGTCACTCTGTTTGTGTCTATAAGTGTTGACCATCCAAAATATTTGCAGAAAACAAAGCTGAAGCACCAAGGAGATAAGATACCGTAGCACGTGTCTGTTATGAACTGCTGCATTTATTTACAAAAAAAATCACATTTACAAAAATTATTATTTTTTAATTAGATATAGCAGGCATCAAGCAGACATTTACTTGAAAAATTTAAACAATTTTATTGCCCATCAATATAAAATCTTATCCTAGGAAGATTTAATACAACATAATTCTTTCATTATAATAATTTATAATTATTCTTTCTAATTATAATTATTTAATTTATATTTTTTTTGTGTGTGTTCATTTTTTGGTGAACTATCCTTTTAATCTGGCTAAATCTTCTCAACTTAAATTCCTGATTTGGGTATGTGATTGACTGCCTGTGTCTGGTAGATGCTCTGACCTGTTGCTGGTTCTGAAGTCTGACCACACTGACTCTGCTAGCCAGTGGTGTTGCAAGGGCTGGGGTCTGATCTGCCTGTTAGTCCAGTCATTTTAAGCCAAAATGGGGGTCAACCTTGAACAAATTGCAACAGAAGCAAACTCAACTGATTTTGTATCCTCAATATGTCCTAAGTAAGGAAAAACAAGTCCCGAAGAATCCCATTAGGGGAACGTTTCGAAAAAGACCCAAATATAGCCTATTCATTCTTTCTCTCACATGAATAGGGTAAAAATTGTAACCTTTAAATATTACCATGAAAATTACAGAGTTGATTACTTACATCAAGACAAACAAAAAATGTATTACAAGTTTTTTTTTTTTTTTATTGTTTGTAAACATGGACAAATGGTGCATAATCTTATAATGTATGTGCTAATTTGCATAAATACCACAACAGATCTAAACATTGGGTATAGCCAGGTGAAAATGTCTTGTTGAATCTTGTTGACATATAACAGTAAAATACTTAATGTTAAGGTCTGAATGGAACCCATTTAGGCTACCCATGAGCATTAACACATAGAGGCAGGAAGAAGTACTTTAGAAACCAGCCTTTATTTATTTTTAAGAGATGGGGTTTTGGGCGGGGTCCGTGGGACTGTTTCTGGGGGACGAGTCTGAGGGAAGAACAGGAGTAAGGAGAATGCAGAAGACAAAAGGTAGGTAAAATAAAAAGTGAATACCCAGAAACAGTTTTCAAAACTTTCCCCTAATGGGATTCTTCTGGACTTTTTTTCCCTTACTCAGGACATATTGAGGATACAAAATTATTTGAGTTTGCTTCTGTTGCAATTTGTTTAACCTTTTTTCATAAAATGACTGGACTATGTTTGTGCTTATTAAAAATAACTCTTAGCCTATCTCTCCCTTTCTTTTCATGTTTAATTGACCCTGTTCAAAAAATATGCCAAATTTAAATTATGACTCCAATCATATTCATATTCTAATCATCATCCAATTACCAACATTTTTATCTTAACTCTTTCCAGTATAAAAAAATGGTGTTTTTGGTAATTTTCACAATTTCATGGCACCCCAGAATATTTTGTTGTATGAATATCTGAACATACCAAAAGAAAGAACAGACCCTGTGCTTTTAAAAATAAAAAATAAAATCTGTTTTGTTCTAGCTTCGTGCGTCATTTTTATCAACACTTGAATGTTGGCAAGTTTCATAAAAAGCAACATGAGCAAAAAGCTGAGAAAATCGCATTTTTATCAAAGACTACATCTAGATCAGATTTAATGATGACCAAAACACAGTAGATCGAGTCCATCAACACCCTACACCCATAAAGCTTCACAGCCCTTGTGATCGCATTATGATATCGCTTTGTTTCTGCTCTTCTTTGCCTGCGTTTTGATCTCCTATCCTCACATTAGCTAGAACATTTGTATACTGTAACGTACACACGGCAAGGTAGCCTACTTTATATGCGTATTAGGCCGAATGTATTCGGAGCAAACCCCCCTGATGCTAAACCTTAAAAACTTACTTCAAATATGATGTTTTCTTATTCGGTGGTGAAGTTCGGTTTCTTCTTGCAACTATCTCTCGTCCTCTGCTCGTCCATTTGAAAACTGCGCGCGCACCGCGCCCGCGCTGCCGGCGAACGTTTTTTTTTTTTAAATCAGCATTAGCAACTGCCAGTAGCAAATAAAAATTTGGGGTGGCACCCGGGGTGGCCAATCGCATGTCAGGGGTGTCCAGTGCCACCCCGGACCCCCCTCTGGCTCCGCCACTGAGCGTAGGCCTCACAGACATGAAATATATCTTAAAAAAGCTTGAAATGTCTTTTTAACAATTTAAAACGAAAAGAAATAGGCTACTCTCTGATTATGTAATCCATGATGTGCATTTCTCTCTAGGCGCGTTCACTAAGGAGATGGCGATCGTCAACTTCATCTTTACAGCTGTTGTTGCTGTTAATAAACTAAAAATAATAGGCCTATAATTTTATTAAACAATAAATTAAATGAAATTGTAATTGTATTAAAAAAGCAACAAAAAAAATCCTGTTTTTTTTTATTTATTTTTTTTTTTTATACCTATACGCATTAAATTCAGGTAGGCTACTGAGTCACTGCCCTCAGTGCCCAGAAAAGCGCTGAAATGGAGATGAAGGGGAACCCGTTTTTATTTATTTATTGGCTTATTTTAACTGGCCCATCCAGTTTTCTGGAGGTGCACCTCAAAATCCTGGTGCCGCTAGTAGTGCTTCGCAGCGGTCTGATATCAAGAAATAACAGATCGCATTCCACATTGGAATTCAACCAACCCATGTAATAATGTTTAATAACTTTCAAACGGTAGAGCCTGTTCCTTTATAACATAGCCAAAGGTCGGTGTATTTTTGTTTTATACATTTTAGGCTTATTCTCAAATTCAGATTGTGTTAGGGGGACGGGATTATAAGGCAATTTTAATCGGACAATTTGACCGGAGAGATTTAATTTTGTCGGACATTTCATTTTTTTTTCCGGCCAATGTCCGGCAATTACCGGACAACGGAAACCCTGGTGGGGACATGTCCCACCCGTCCCACCCGCAAATTACGCCTATGCAAGGGGTACATTCTATTGGGGATCCCTTGTAACAAACGTAAATTGGAGAAAGGCCTGGCTTTTGCCTAGTAAATTTTGTGTTTCCAACAAAGTTAAGGAACTTCATTATAAAATCCTTCATAAAATCTATCATGTTAACTCATCCATCTCTAAATATTCTGATATTGATGAAACTTGCTCTTTTTGAGGTTTTGTTGAAGAAACAGCCACCCATTTATTTTAATGATTGTAATGTAGGCCTAACCAATAGATTTTGGGTTGAATTAAGTTTTTTTTTAGCCCTACAAATGTGACCCACACCTTCATTCTCAAATACGTTATCTTTTATTATGAAAACCCAAAGCTGCTGTCCCTTGAATATGTTGTTAATTTCTTTATCTTGTATGCAAAATTCTTCATCCACAAGAAAAAATGTCTTAAGTCTCCTTTAAGCTTTCCTCTTTTTCTTGCTGAATTTAACAATTTTATTTCGTCCCTTAGACTTGTAAATAACAACAACAACAAAAAAGTGCACAATGTTTTATGCATTATGATAATTTATTCAAAGAAATGACTTAACCTTATTATTATGCTTTTCTTTTTCTTTTCTTTTTTTTTGTGTTTGTATAATTACATCATTTGATGTATGCAAATCCAGGATATTTATGTTTTCTGTTGTGTATCAGTTTGTTCATTGTAAAAGGTACAACCATGCTTAACTTCCCTGAGGTTAGTTATGTATAAGTTCTGCAATAAATTAAATAAAAAGATTTTAAAAAATAAAATAAAATTGGGAGGGGAAGTTATTTTGAATAAAGATTAGGAGGGTACATGATTACCCATGATTATGATTATTATTATAATAAATTATTTTTATTATAATAAATATAATGATAAATTATTTTTAATAAATACTGCAATATTCCATACAAAATAAGAATGGACGATTTTGATTTAATGGTGACTTTAAAGCAAAACACAAAATAAATCATGAAACAAAAAAATATTTATTTGGTCAATTTGTTTTCATAACTTGCAAAATCACAACATTAACTATGCAAAGTTGACTCTTGTCTAAATCTACGTGAAGCCAACAATAAAACCACAGAAAACTAGCCATTTTACTAGCAATTCAAAGCCTACTAGTTACTAAGTTGCTAATGTTATAGGTAGCATTCCATTAATTGTTACGCTTACCTTTATTTTGAAACCTAAGTCTAGTATTACAGAGGAAGTAAACTGCCCGGTTGTTGCTTAATTCACAGCTTCACATGAGTGGCCTTTAAAACCAAACAGTGCGTCCTTCTTTGCGTAGTTAGAACTTATATTAAGAAACAATGTCAACAGCGATGAACTTCGGAACCAAGACGTTCCGACCCCGTCCACCGGACAAAGGAGCGTTTCCCTTGGATCATTTCGGTAAGTGATTATGCGCATGCACCGTTGAGCAATAAGCAGTCATACTTTCAGCGTCCCAATTCGCTTACTTATACTGTGCCCTAAAAGTATTTACTGTTTTTGTGAAGAAAAAGTATAAGCTTTGGGAGATACTACTTCGTCATAATTGCGTATTTAACCTAACGCTCTGTCGCTTAAATGTGTCATTCATGGGAATGATCATACCACTACTGCCTTAAATGTGGAACAATCCAAATTATAAACATGTCTTAGTCATAAATAACGACTTTTGAATTCTAAGCATATTGAAGGTGATTTTAAAAAAGCTAATTTAAGACATTTTACAGCACTTTGAATTACCATGTATATCACGTTTTCAATGTCCCTATATGCCTGTGTATCCCAATTTCATAAATGCAACACTTCCTGTATGTGATTATCATTTTTACATTGTTGAGTATATCAGTAAAGATTCTCTCTAATGTATATGATCTTTTTAATTATTAAATTTATTTTAGTTATTATAATCAAGGAAGGTTTTTAGCTTGTCCCTCAAATTATTGTCCATCCTCTTATTTTTGACTGCTTCCCCTTTGAATGAAAATTGTAAAAAATTAAATGGCATATCATTAAGTTGTCATCACTTCTTTGAAGGGAAAACAACTTTGGAAAGTGAGTGAGATCCTCTATTATTTTAATGGTCTATTTTTATTTTTATTTTTATTTATTTTTCATCAATTTTATGTTTCAAATTTGATGTGGTCAACCTTAGTACGCCCACCCTGTTTCACTCAAAAGACTAAAACAAATAATTTCAAATCATAAGGTAGCACAGTTTGACTGATTAAGCTGTAAAATTCCCTACATGGTTTTTTTTTTTTTTTTTCAGATGACAAGAGAATAACATAACGCAGTATTTTAACGTGACAGATAACCAGAACATCTATGGCGAGAGCTCTTTTCAGTTGCTGCATTCTTTTCATGTCAAGTCAAGTCATCTTCATTTATATAGCACTTTTAACCATGTAGATTGTTCCAAAGCAGCTTTAAAGTCTATTTAAAAGAATGTTGTGGTCAATAGTGTCAAATGCAGCACTAAGATCGAGTAACACCAATAGAGAGATACAACCACGATCGGATGATAAGAGCAAATCATTTGTGACTCTAATGAGAGCAGTCTCAGTACTATGGTACAGTCTAAATCCTGACTGAAAATTCTCATTTCTTTCTAAAATCATTTCAGATATCATTTCTTTCTAAAAAGGAACATAGTTATGAAGATACTAGCTTTTCTAGTATCTTTGACAGAAAGATTCGAGATCGGCCTGTAATTGACTAATTTTGTAGGATCAAGTTGCGTTTTTTTAACAAGCGGTTTAATCATAGCCAGCTTAAAGGTTTTTGGTATGTATCCTAGAGACAAAGATGAATTAATGATAGTAAGAAGAGGATCTATGACCTCTGGAAGCATATCTTTCAGTAGCTTAGTCGGTATATAGGGTCTAACATACATGTTGTCTGTTTAGATGATTTAATGAGTTTAGCGAATTCTTCCTCTCCTATAGCAATAAATGAATCGAATTTTTTCTTAGGGAGACTACAATGCACTCCCTGATGCGATACTGTAGTAGATGGTTGCATAGTTATAATTTTGTCCCTGATATTATCAATCTTATAAGTGAAAAAGTTCATAAAGTCATTACTTCTGTGTTGCTTGGAAATTTCTGGGCTTGAAGCTTTCTTTTTCGTTAGTTTAGCCACTGTTTCAAATAAATACCTGGGTGATTCTCACGAAATCCAGATTTAGAAGGTGTCCAGCAAAATAATTTTTAAAATGCCCTTGAAGACAATTTTCTTTTTGCACATACAAGATTAAGGTCTGAACTTACTATAACCATTATTTTTAGAAGATTTTTTAAAAATTTCCTATATAATTATTTACATTTTTTAGATGAAGTCCATAAAAAATTATCATTACTGCAACATTACATTACATTAAATATATGGTTAAAAATGTGTATTTTTGGCTAATGTTAAAGTAGACTCTTATTACTCATGCTCAAAGCTATGTAAAACTCTGGAGAGATTACTTTTTCATATTTATTATTTTTTGTAATTTCCTTATTTTCTCTCATTACCGAAACATACGTGATGATTTACAGTTTCTTTTATTTAATTGTTTCACTAAAAGTTAACATACACATTTGTTATGTAGCAGACCTTAAATAAGTAGTGTTATATAATATGTATATACATTTTAAAACAAAATATGATTATCTAATTATTACATAATTTGTAAAAAAGATACATGTTGCGGTAATGAAAATGCCATTTCGGTAATGAGAATCAATGTTTCGGAAATGAGATTTAGCTAACACATTCACTGTTGACAAAGGGGTTTGATGCCTAACCCTATTTTACATATTTAAAACACATAACATTTTGAAAAGAATATTTATTTCATAAACAGTGTTTCATTTTCGGTTCAGACATCACAGTTCGGTACGAGTTCGGTACAATGGAGGGAAAAGCAAAACAAAAATGCAGAAGGCTTGTGCATGTCTCAGGCTGTACCACCAAAGGAAAATAAATTACTTGTATCTTGTATTTTTTAAATAAGTTTTATTAATAAAGTAAGGCATAGAACCAGTTTATTTGCAGTGCACTGACAATAGTTTTATATAATTAGTTTATTAATTAAATTAATAAAAAGACAAAAAGACCTTGAGATATGTTTGGTAATTGTGCCTGAATGAATTGAAAATTAATTTGCTACATTTCAGAGTAATATATTTGTTTTCCTTAATTTTCATTAACAGTAACTTAAACACTTATCAGTTTGAATGACTGTATAAACAAAATGGAGTATGTTTTTATGTTTCCACTGTTCGATCGCGCGCGCGCCTCACACACGCGCGCGCACACAAATAGAAGTAAACACTTTGCGACTTTTTGATCCCTCTCCCTCTCCCTCTCTTTCTCACACTCACACCATATTCCAGCATTGCAAACTTTACACGGGGGGTAATCCAGCTCTCGAATAGCGTACCATCCCCGAGGGCCGCCATTGGCTAACAAGCCATCACCTGCTGTTAGCATTCCATTGACTCCCATTCATTTTGGCATCACTTTAACAGCGAATAACTTTACATCTGAGGCGTTTAAAGACTCTATTTGTCCATTGTTTATTTCTAAAGAAATACGACAATGTATAAAAGGCTCCATTACCTTGCATCTTACGTTATGGCCCCGTAGAGGCAGTTTTTGTAAACATAGGCTAACGATTGCGTCATAACCACGCGACTCTCTAGAAATTACCGTATAGACAGGAGGAGAAGCTCGCAGTCAATCGGGGGGACGTGGAGGCATAAAGTCCGATAAAGTCAAGGGAGAAGCCCATGACTTTACATCGCAGCCTGCTTCAGAGCATAGACAGTAAAATAAATGGACACAGCGACCCCATAGACTTCAACGGAGAAAAGTGAAGTCAATTAAAAGCACTTCTTCCTGATGGCTGAGTATACTGCGCAGACTCACACTGAGCTTGACGACGTACATTCACCTAAAGGATTATTAGGAACACCATAGTAATACTGTGTTTGACCCCCTTTCGCCTTCAGAACTGCCTTAATTCTACGTGGCATTGATTCAACAAGGTGCTGAAAGCATTCTTTAGAAATGTTGGCCCGTATTGATAGGATAGCATCTTGCAGTTGATGGAGATTTGTGGGATGCACATGCAGGGCACGAAGCTCCTGTTCCACCACATACCAAAGATGCTCTATTGCAGTGGTTCTCAACTCAGCAGCGGGTCCCGAGGACTGGAGTTGAGAACCACTGCTCTATTGGGTTGAGATCTGGTGACTGTGGGGGGCATTTTAATACAGTGAACTCATTGTCATGTTCAAGAAACCAATTTGAAATGATTTGAGCTTTGTGACATGGTGCATTATCCTGCTGGAAGTAGCCGTCAGAGGATGGGTACATGGTGGTCATAAAGGGATGGACATGGTCAGAAACAATGCTCAGGAAGGCTGTGGCATTTAAACGATGCCCAATTGGCACTAAGGGGCCTAAAGTGTGCCAAGAAAACATCCCCCACACCATTACACCACCACCACCAGCCTGCACAGTGGTAACAAGGCATGATGGATCCATGTTCTTATTCTGTTTACGTGAAATAGACTCTACCATCTGAATGTCTGAACAGAAATCGAGACTCATCAGACCAGGCAACATTTTTCCAGTCTTCAACTGTCCAATTTTGGTGAGCTCGTGCAAATTGTAGCCTCTTTTTCCTATTTGTAGTGGAGATGAGTGGTACCCGGTGGGGTCTTCTGCTGTTGTAGCCCATCCGCCTCAAGGTTGTGCGTGTTGTGGCTTCACAAATGCTTTGCTGCATACCTCGGTTGTAACGAGTGGTTATTTCAGTCAAAGTTGCTCTTCTATCAGCTTGAATCAATCGGCCCATTCTCCTCTGACCTCTAGCATCAACAAGGCATTTTCGCCCACAGGACTGCCGCATACTGGATGTTTTTCCCTTTTCACACCATTCTTTGTAAACCCTAGAAATGGTTGTGCGTGAAAATCCCAGTAACTGAGCAGATTGCGAAATACTCAGACTGGCCCGTCTGGCACCAACAACCATGCCACGCTCAAAATTGCTTAAATCACCTTTCTTTCCCATTCTGACATTCAGTTTGGAGTTCAGGAGATTGTCTTGACCAGGACCACACCCCTAAATGCATTGAAGCAACTTCCTTTAGGTGAGTGTAGATGTGACGTGAGCAACCCTTCTGTCTTTTAGTAGCTGTACCAAGAGAAATCTGAATCATTCCCTTCCGAATCTTGCAGAGAAGGAGAGCGTGAGTAGGAGCTGTCCATGAGCTAGGAGCAGGAGCAACTTCTGCTAAGTATTCTGATTAATTATGACCGCCGCTAGCGTAGCTAGCGAAAGCGGTCATATAGGGATTGTCAAAGTGTTTGACAATTTGAAATTTTTATGGTATGTTGGTCTACTAGACTTTTATGGAAAAATTTCATTTGGTCCCCGGGGGCCACTTCCCCCCCCGCGCTGGGGCCCCCGTAAATTTTTCGTCAACGATACCAGGGACACCGAAGCACCGGGGAACATGAAATTTGGTGGGCATGTAGCCCCACTAGACTTCTAAGGAAAAATTTCGTTTGGTCCCCGGGGGCCACTCCCCCCCCGCGCTGGGCCCCCCCAAACCCCAAAAAATGCAGTTTTTCCTAAATAACTACCTGAACCGTGGCACCGAGGATGAAGAAATTTTTATGGTATGTTGGTCTACTAGACTTTTATGGAAAAATTTCATTTGGTCCCCGGGGGCCACTTCCCCCCCCGCGCTGGGGCCCCCGTAAATTTTTCGTCAACGATACCAGGGACACCGAAGCACCGGGGAACATGAAATTTGGTGGGCATGTAGCCCCACTAGACTTCTAAGGAAAAATTTCGTTTGGTCCCCGGGGGCCACTCCCCCCCCGCGCTGGGCCCCCCCAAACCCAAAAAATGCAGTTTTTCCTAAATAACTACCTGAACCGTGGCACCGAGGATGAAGAAATTTTTATGGTATGTTGGTCTACTAGACTTTTATGGAAAAATTTCATTTGGTCCCCGGGGGCCACTTCCCCCCCCCGCGCTGGGGCCCCCGTAAATTTTTCGTCAACGATACCAGGGACACCGAAGCACCGGGGAACATGAAATTTGGTGGGCATGTAGCCCCACTAGACTTCTAAGGAAAAATTTCGTTTGGTCCCCGGGGGCCACTCCCCCCCCCGCGCTGGGCCCCCCCAAACCCCAAAAAATGCAGTTTTTCCTAAATAACTACCTGAACCGTGGCACCGAGGATGAAGAAATTTTTATGGTATGTTGGTCTACTAGACTTTTACGGAAAAATTTTGTTTAGTCCCCGGGGGCCACTTCCCCCCCCGCGCTGGGGCCCCCGTAAATTTTTCGTCAACGATACCAGGGACACCGAAGCACCGGGGAACATGAAATTTGGTGGGCATGTAGCCCCACTAGACTTCTAAGGAAAAATTTCGTTTGGTCCCCGGGGGCCACTTCCCCCCCGCGCTGGGCCCCCCCAAACGCCAAAAAATTCAGTTTTTCCTAAATAACTACCTGAACCGTGGCACCGAGGATGAAGAAATTTTTATGGTATGTTGGTCTACTAGACTTTTACGGAAAAATTTCATTTGGTCCCCGGGGGCCACTTCCCCCCCCGCGCTGGGGCCCCCGTAAATTTTTCGTCAACGATACCAGGGACACCGAAGCACCGGGGAACATGAAATTTGGTGGGCATGTAGCCCCACTAGACTTCTAAGGAAAAATTTCGTTTGGTCCCCGGGGGCCACTCCCCCCCCCGCGCTGGGCCCCCCCAAACCCCAAAAAATGCAGTTTTTCCTAAATAACTACCTGAACCGTGGCACCGAGGATGAAGAAATTTTTATGGTATGTTGGTCTACTAGACTTTTACGGAAAAATTTTGTTTAGTCCCCGGGGGCCACTTCCCCCCCCGCGCTGGGGCCCCCGTAAATTTTTCGTCAACGATACCAGGGACACCGAAGCACCGGGGAACATGAAATTTGGTGGGCATGTAGCCCCACTAGACTTCTAAGGAAAAATTTTGTTTGGTCCCCGGGGGCCACTCCCCCCCCGCGCTGGGCCCCCCCAAACCCCAAAAAATGCAGTTTTTCCTAAATAACTACCTGAACCGTGGCACCGAGGATGAAGAAATTTTTATGGTATGTTGGTCTACTAGACTTTTATGGAAAAATTTCTTTTGGTCCCCGGGGGCCACTCCCCCCCCCCCGCGCTGGGGCCCCCGTAAATTTTTCGTCAACGATACCAGGGACACCGAAGCACCGGGGAACATGAAATTTGGTGGGCATGTAGCCCCACGAGACTTCTAAGGAAAAATTTCGTTTGGTCCCCGGGGGCCACTCCCCCCCCGCGCTGGGCCCCCCCAAAACCCAAAAAATGCAGTTTTTCCTAAATAACTACCTGAACCGTGGCACCGAGGATGAAGAAATTTTTATGGTATGTTGGTCTACTAGACTTTTACGGAAAAATTTTGTTTAGTCCCCGGGGGCCACTTCCCCCCCCGCGCTGGGGCCCCCGTAAATTTTTCGTCAACGATACCAGGGACACCGAAGCACCGGGGAACATGAAATTTGGTGGGCATGTAGCCCCACTAGACTTCTAAGGAAAAATTTCGTTTGGTCCCCGGGGGCCACTCCCCCCCCCGTGCTGCCCCCCCCCCAAACCCCAAAAAATGCAGTTTTTCCTAAATAACTACCTGAACCGTGGCACCGAGGATGAAGAAATTTTTATGGTATGTTGCTCTTAAGGGCCCACATCAACCTAGCCCATAATCACTCATTTGTGATTTGCGCCCCTCCCATAAAAAATGAAAATGCAATATTATTCTGCTTTAATCGCCCCTATCTTCAGTGGAGATGTTCAGAACTGCACCATATTGCATGTGTATGATTAACTTGACATCTTCTGGGGGTATCCTCTGCTAAGTTTTGTAGAATTTCATCCATGGGGGGGTATAAAATAAATTCATTTATGTGCACATTTAGTGACTGTACACTCATCGGCCTGTAGATGGTGCTGTTGAGCGAAGGGTTGCTGGTTTAGGATGATACTGTCACACACACACATGCAGCAATACAAACAAACGCAAGCATGCACACACACTGACATCCACACGCACAGACACACACCCATACACACACATACAAATCCACATGCACAGACACACACACACACGCGCACACATGTACCCACACATACATACACGCACAGACACACACACACACACACACACACACACACAGACACAAACACACACACACACACACACACACACACACACACACACACAGACATGCACATACTATTACTTTTTTTTAGGTATATACATAAACACGCAATACAGCCAAATTACTCCACGTCATTTATTTTTGTGGAAAGCCAGTGCAGGCCTGAGCGGCGGTCATATTTTGTACCGTGATGCGGTACATCTAGTTATTTAGTAATTTTGCCTCCACGTCCCCCGATTGCCCCACGAGCTTCTCCTCCTGTCCATACAGTAATCTCTCTACTGTGTGACAGAGAGTCGCGTGGTTATGACGCAATCGTTAGCCTATTTTTACAAAAACTGCTTCTACGGGGCCATAACGTAAGATACAAGGTAATGGAGCATTTTATTATTTTTCGTGTTTCTTTAGAAATAAATAATGGACAAATGGAGTCTTTAAATCCCTCAGATGTAAAGTTATTCGCTGTCAAAGTGACGCCAAAATGAATGGGAGTCAATGGAATGCTAACAGCAGGTGATGGTCTGCTAATCAATGGCGGCACTCAGGGAAGCTTAAATTTTTTACGAAACATTGGCCCCCTGCTTCAGAACTAGGGCGGGGCTACAGATTATGTCCCTAAAGAACCTGCGTATCTAACAGTAGTTCCGCATTACATTAATTAATTTGCACATAAGTTTATTTATTTTATTACCATGTATTCTCCGTGTAAATTTATGCACCGAACCGTGACCGTTTTTTCCCTATTATCACCCTGTCCCCTGACCTCTCTCTCTCCCCTTTCTTCTGTACTCCTCAAGAAGGATTGGATTGCTGTTTATTTTTTCCCTGTGCTTTTTCAGCCTGTCGTTTAGTGATGCCCTTTTTTATCAACTGATGCTTGCCTGTAACAAAATACACAATAGCCGTCTTGAATGTAACATTTCGTAAAAAAGACGTAGAAATACATTGTTTCACAGTAAAACTATTAAATATTAAATAATATTACATTTATAGTAGGTGGCCTATACTGCATTCATACTGCTTTTTGTGGAAAGCACTTTATAAAAATGAAAAATTAGTGACTCCTACTGGGGGGGGTTGTAATAGCTATTTTGTTTACGCAATCTGTTCAAGAAGTGTTAAAGCTACACTGTGTGATATTTTCCCCCCATCTAGCGGTGAAATTGTAGATGACTACCCAGTGAATATTAGTTTCTATTCCTTTCAATTCCGAGGGCGTTTTAATTCCTACGGTTGGCCGTATTGTTCCAAGATTAACATGGCTTCCAGTTCGACTTCGTCCAATTGCGCCTTTAAAACTATTCATCACCTGTGATCCGTCGCAGCACAGATTTATGTTACAAGGTAAACAATACTTTTTCACCATTGACGCGAGGAAAAGTAATACAAGTTATACTAGAGGTTGTTCTGGCGTTATGCACAACCATGCTATGGTTAGACAATCAACGATAAAACTTCGAATTTACACATAGGCTGAATTACCTGTCGAGAAGAAAGCAGGCAACTTCGGCGTCCGCTTTAAAATCTTTGCTCCTCATGAGCTCTTTCCATCTGGGAAAAGTTACTCCAATATTGACTTTGGTCTGTGCTGTTGACGGTTTAATTCCCTCTTTCAGTTCCTTGGCGACTCTGCTACATGTCCTCAAAAATAGGCGTGATCTTCAGCAATCTTTCAAATCTGCCGGCAGTCGCAAGTAATCTCCCCCTCGCATTCGTCGAGTGTAAAACGCGAAGGGCGAAGCTTGAATTTCCAGGTATGTCCCTCTTTGGCGAATGTATTTTCAAGATGGAGGCGCAACATGGCTGCCGCCATTCGAGCGACTCGCTCGTATGTATTATAAATGGCAGATTTTAAGCTTACGAGAATACTTTATTAGTTGGTGGAAGTAATTACACATGAATGAGCACATATAATTTTGATAGAACAAATTGTTTTTTGTTAAGAATCAACTTAAAAAGTTACTCAGTGTAGCTTTAAGGCAAATATCAAGTTATATTGAAATGAGCAAGAGTTATAGTGCACGTCCCTCCTTCATAAATTTGTTTCTCATTACCGAAACATTGAGTATCTCCACCGCAACAGGCCTTCAATTGTTGTGGTGAATGATAATGGTGTTGTGGAGGATGAGTGACCTTAAACATTCTTGCTAACTGTGGAGGCTAAATGAGGGTTAGCTAAACTTTCCCTCTCTTTTTATATTTAGACCATAATGGGGTATATAGTAATCAAAAAATTTAAACGGCAACATTTTTTTTACACTTCACAAACTCATGTTTCGGTAATGAGAACTAAAAAGTCGTGTAGGTACTATGACAAACAAAATTTTTACTTTTATCTGGAGAGAAAAAATAAGAACTGCTTACCTGGTAGCCATTTTGAGTGTCACATTCAATTATGTCCCTTACAACTAAATTCATTGAAAATGTTAGTTCCTAGAGGACTTAAACAATGATTGAAAATTGTTGCGGAGGATGAGAAAATTGGTCTTGGACACATTTATATTCCTTATTATTGTCACTAAATTTACCAATGATCACCAAATACCACATGTTTCTTTACTGTAAGTGTTTATAGTATAACATGCACTGAAGCCTTTTATTTTTCTTATTTTTTAATTATAAATATTTCCATCTCAAAGAACCCAAATCCAGTCATGGACACGTTGCGGTAATGAGAAATTTCCCCTTAAATGTGGAAAATGCAACAAAATTGGTATTTATGATGTCATTTGAAATCATGTGCAAAATAGTACATGAAGAGATGTTTATAACTGTATTCTTCTTATTTTGATAGCATTTACTTTTATCATCAAAATGCTTCATGACACCTCATAAGTCTTATTTCGCGAGAATCACCCACCTAGGGTTTTGTTTATTTTCTTCTAATAGGGTTGAAAAATAAGCTGATCTAGCAGCTTTTAAGGCCTCTCTGTATGCAATCAAACTCTCTTTCCATTAGGGGTGGGAATTGGCAAAAATGTGACGATTCGATAGTATTGTGATATTTGGCCCACGGTTCAATATTATTGCGATTCTTAACATATTGCGATACAGCAAGTATTGCGATTCGATTCTGCGATATATTGCGATTCATGTCTCCCATATTATTCAAATGCATTACAAAAAATGAGGAAAATAAGACCGCTAAACTCACTTCAAATGTCACATTTAACTCTGTGGACATTATCTACTACACATTAATAACAGAAGTGCAAAAACTTTGTCCTTGAACATTCAGGACATGACCTTATTACAGGACAGGACACAATTATTCTCTGAAAAGGAGACCTCTCACATGAATGGTGAGCTCCCAGCACATAAATTAAAATTATTTACATACAATAGAGTAAAATAAAGCAGACATAATTGAGTAACATAAACCTGAGAATAATTATATAAATAAGAGTAACTTAGAGCTTCAATCAAATTGAAAAAAATAAACAAAAATGTGTACTGCTAGAGTCCAGTCATGTTGGCTGCAAGATCATCAACCAAAAGTCATTTGGGAATATTGGCATTTTTGTTAAGAAAAAGGAGTTGGTCAACATGCTCAGATGTTAAAGTGCTCCTCTGGGCCGTTACTATGTCTCCTGCAGTGGAGAACACCCTTTCAGCAGACACACTAGTGCAGGGATGGGCAACTTCGGTCCTGGAGGGCCACTGTCCTACAGAGTTTAGCTTCAACCCTAATCAAACGCACCTGAACAAGCTAATCAAGGTCCTCAGGATTACTAGTAGAACATTACAGGCAGGTGATTTTTTTCAGGGTTGGAGCTAAACTCTGTAGGACAGTGGCCCTCCAGGACCGAAGTTGCCCATCCCTGCACTAGTCGCTGGAATGCTCTGGTATCTTTTAGCGAGTTTGGCTAGGTAAGGATACATTGTCTCATGAGCTTTCCACCAGTTGAGGGGGTTTTCTTCTAGTGGCAGTGGAGAAGCCTCCTGGTATCTCTTCACTTCCTCTTCAGCTTGGGTAAATGCCGACTTTTGTGGGGCTGTGGTAGAAAATGTTTCTCCCAGTAAATCAGCTAGCCCAGATCTTCTTTTAGGTTTAGGCTCTTCAAGCTCCTCAAGATCCTGTCCATCCATTTCTACTCCAAAATAGGGCTGGGCAATATATCGCATGACATTGTTAGGCGCATCTCATCAGTAAAGCCAGTTTCCTTGATTAGTAGTAAATCGCCATCACCTGCTTTCAGATGGAGCGGCATTTACAACACAGAGCCGTAGTTAACTGACAAGCTGAGCCATATTGCATTAATTACGTATCGCCTGCAATAATTAATGCGATATGGCTCAGCTTGTCAGTTAACTACGGTTCTGTGTTGTAAATGCTGCTCCATCTGAAAGCAGGTGATGGCGATTTACTACTAATCAAGGAACCGGCTTTACTGACAAGATGCGCCTAACAATGTTAGGCGCATATCGCCCAGCCCTACTCCAGAGGCACTGCTGGTCTCTTCTTGCCTAATAGTGGGCTGTAGGGAAACATTAGATAGATGTTAAAATATTTTCCATTAAAACAGATATAAGAAAATAATGCTAACCACCACTAACCAGTATAGAGATTAATCACCAGATGAACATAGGCTTGGTTTGAAAAAACAGATAAATAATATAGCATTTTTAAATACTTTCTGACATTTTAAAATAACTATTTAAACAATGTAATAAATTAATTAAATAAAGCCTACCTGAAGGCTGGCTGCCTCCACAACCTGTCTGAATAAATGTCACTGATGGCATCTGTGGTCAGGAAAGGCAGTGACTTAAATCGTGGATCCAGGGCCGATGCTGTGTGGAGGGTGTTTTTTTCTTCAACAGCGCTGTTTGATGACTTATTGCCTGTTTGATGTCCCTCACAATTGGTTTGTCCCCCATTGTCTCTCGTGTGTCATTTAGCAGCTGTGCCTGCACTGGAGCAATGATAGACAAAGTGGGATTCTTCTCCTCTGAAACAAGTTTTGTGGCTACTAACATCGGTCGAAGTGCTTGCATTATGTCCTCAGCATCTGTAATGTCATTTTCGTTTAGGGTGCAAATATCACTGCCTGACCTCCTGACCTCAGAGGACAACAGAGGTACCCCCCCACTACCATGTTGGACGTGTTGTCCGTAACCAAAACAATCTGTTTGTTAGTGATACCCCACTCTTCGGTTGCTGTTTTCAGCAACTCAGCCATCTCATGCATCGCCCTGGTTTGTAAAACATGAGTTAAATGCTGCCATTCATTCGTGATGTGATGCGCGGTTATGGTCATGTACGACTCCGTAGCTCCTGATAGCAACTCCTTCGGCTAAACTCAAAGTTTAATTTACCTCATCTCTGACTTCGCTGTAGAGTTTGGGGATGGCAGTGTCGGTAAAATATTTACGCGAGGGGATCACATACCTGGGCTCCAGTATGCTAAGCAGATTCTGGAAACCTTCGTTCTCCACCACACTGTAAGGCTGTAAATCTTTGGAGATAAAGTAGGCTATCGCCTCAGTGATTTTCTTAGCTCGTTCAGAGTTTGGAGGTAACTTTATCATTTTTGTTTGGTCCAAGGTGTGTTGATTTGGGGGTAGGACAACAACTTTGGGGCGTTTCACTTACTCAGTGGCCGCTAACTCCAAATGGTACCTTGTAAGATGGGCTCTCAAGTTTGTCGTATCCCCACAGTACTTAATCTTCATGTGGCATTCCTTACATATAGCATGCTGCATGTCAATGTCTTTATTATTCGCTTTTTGATGAAAACCAAAATTTACCCATATTTTTGATAAAGCAATCTTTAGTGGCAGAAGTGATGGGTCTAACATATTTGTTACACGGAGTCGGCTTTACAGCCTTGGCTAAATGTAATTTACATGAGACTAGATAATGATCTGAAATGTCATCGCTCTGCTGCAGAATTTCAACGGCATCAACATTTATTCCGTGTGATAATATTAGATCTAGAGTATGATTACGACAATGAGTAGGTCTTGACACGTGTTGTCTAACTCCAATAGAGTTCAGAATGTCTTTAAATGCCAATCCCAATGCATCTTTTTCATTATCTATATGTATATTAAAATCACCAACAATCAGTACTTTATCTGCAGCTAACTAACTCTGATAGAAAGTCAGCAAATTCTTTGATAAAATCTTTATGGTGCCCTGTTGGCCTGTATACAGTAGCCAGCACAAATCTCTGTAACGTGATTTGTCATTTACACTATATATTTTTACATTAAGCACCAACACTTCAAAAGAAGTATATTTAAACCTAGATTTCTTAGTGATTTTGAAAATATTACTATAAATTACAGCGACACCTTTGCTGATGTTTCTAATAACCTTTGCGTTTCAGACGTGGTTCATGTTTATAACAGTAATCTTGCGGGGTGGACTCATTTAAAGTAATGTAATCGTTTGGTTTTAGCCAGGTTTCTGTCAAACACAGCACATCTATATTATAGTCAGTAATCATATCATTAAGTCAAGTCAAGTAATCTTCATTTATATAGCGCTTTTAACAATGTAGATTGTCTCAAAGCAGCTTTACAGAGATAAGCGTATAATTTAAGGTAACAGAGATTGTTTCGGCTTTACAGCAGAGTTAAGTTATTTCCATCTAAAGTTAGTTTTAATTGATTTGGTTCCGTCGCAATGATCATTTGTTATTAAATTAGGGGCCGCTAAGACGACACCACTCTCTCTACACAGACTTTAAACGCGAACCTGTGAGAAACGCTGATGGCGCTCACAAGCGCATTTAGAATGGGTTCTATAGTTATGTGGGTTCTATAGTTATGTGCGTTTGAATATACGCAGGTTTGGAATTCCCTACAAGCCAAGCCTAAGCAAAATACTTGTCTTTCCTTATAAATGCAGGAAAAACCTTGGGATAAACACAGACACTAAAATTAGCGTAGATGCCATTCTTCTCATGATGTAACGAGTACATCAGGATTTTTGGGAAGTGTTCCCGGTTCCGGCTGACCTAATCTATGCAGCATAACATTGAATTATAGAAGTCTATAATGTATTATGTGAAAGCTAGGTCAAAGAGATGTGTCTTTAATCTGGCTTTGAACTGACAGAGTGTGTCTGCTTCCCGGACAATGGTAGGAAGACTGTTCCAGAGTTTTGGTGCTAAATAGGAAAAGGATCTACCGCCAGCAGTCAATTTTGATATTCTAGGTATAATCAACTGGCCGGAATTTTGAGATCATAATAGACGTGACGGACTATAATGCGTTAAGAGCTCGCTCAAGTACTGCGGAGCTAAACCATTCAGTGCTTTGTAAGTAATCAGCAATATTTTAAAATTTATGCGATGTTTAATAGGGAGCCAATGCAGTTTTGACAGAACTGGGCTAATATGGTCATACTTCCTGGTTCTGGTAAGAACTCGAGCTGCTGCGTTTTGAACCAGCTGTAGTTTGTTTATTAAGCGTGCAGGGCAACCACCTAGTAGAGCATTACAATAATCTAGCCTTGAGGTCATGAACGCATGAACTAATTGTTCCGCATTTGTCAATGAGAGCATATGGCGTAATTTAGATATATTTTTAAGATGGAAAAATGCAGTTTTACAGATACTGGACACGTGACTTTCAAATGAAAGATTGGTATCAAAGAGCACACCCAGGTTCATAACCGACGACGAAGACTTAACAGAGCAGCCATCAAGTGTTAGACAGTATTCTAGATTATTACGTGAGGAAGTTTTTTGTCCAATAATTAGAAACTCTGTTTTTTCAGAATTTAGAAGTAGGAAATTACAAGTCATCCAATTTTTTATATCCGCTATGCATTCCGTTAATTTTGTGAATTGATAAGTTTCGTTAGGTTTTGAAGAAATATAGAGCTGAGTATCATCGGCATAACAGTGAAAGCTAATGCCATGTTTCCTAATGATATCTCCTAATGGTAGCATGTACAGAGTGAACAGCAGCGGTCCTAGTACTGAGCCTTGTGGTACGCCATACTGAACTTGTGATCGATGAGACATCTCATCATTTACTGCTACAAACTGATAACGGTCAGATAAGTATGATTTAAACCATGCTAGTGCATTTCCCGTAATGCCAACATAATGTTCTAATCTATTTAAAAGAACGTTGTGGTCGATGGTGTCAAATGCAGCACTAAGATCGAGTAACACTAATAGAGAGATACAACCACGATGATAAGAGCAAATCATTTGTGACTCTAACGAGAGCTGTTTCGGTACTATGGTACGGTCTAAATCCTGACTGGAAATCCTCGCAGATATCATTTCTTTCAAGAAAGGAACACAGTTGTGAGGATACTGCCTTTTCTAATATCTTTGACAGAAAAGGTAGATTCGAGATCGGCCTGTAATTGACTAATTCTGAAGGATCAAGTTGCGTTTTTTTAACAAGCGGTTTAATCATAGCCAGCTTAAAGTTTTTTGGTACGTATCCTAGAGACAAAGACGAATTAATGATATTAAGAAGAGGATCTATGACCTCTGGAAGTATTTCTTTCAGTAGCTTAGTCGGTATAGGGTCTAACATACATGTTGTAAATTTAGATGATTTAATGAGTTTAGTAAATTCTTCCTCTCCTATAGCAATGAATGAATCAAATTTTTCCTCAGGGAGACTACAATGCACTGCCTGATGTGATACTGTAGTAGACGGTTGCATAGTTATAATTTTGTCCCTGATATTATCAATCTTATAAGTGAAGAAGTTCATAACAATAAGTGCTTTTGAAATAAGGGATCGAATATTCAGCAACCCAAGCTTTATCATTTGCTCATCTGTATTATAGCTGTTTTTTTTATTTGTTGAACATCAATTAAATTTTTGATGGGTTAAAGTTTTTTGGATTTCCAAATTCGGGGAACAGACACAGTCATATGTGATGATAGCTAGGTGAAAGAGTCTCTATGTGATGGTCATGAAATCCAGTGAGAAGCGCTTGAATTCAGCGAGGAACACAAATGTCTCAGTGATTTAAACCAGCTTAAAGGCAGATGAAACAGCGCTGACAAACTGTGCGCAACGATACAGTCTGAAGGCTTTTCCGTCTACAAATTCCCATCATTTACCACGGATTTACTGTTAGCCTAGTAATATTAACTGCACCATGAAATGTATAGGATTACATATTGAATTGTATTATATTATTAATGTAGACAATGTATTAAAGGACTAATGGAATATAATTACAGTATTTAATAATGTATTTAGACTACTGTTTTTCATACAAATACCATAGAAACCATTAAGTTACATTTTGCCATGATAGTGAGGTGCTACAGGCTATGCCTGGTTTCATCTGTGGTTGTCATGATCTAAATGCATGATACTGGATGACCAATGGTTAAGTTTAATAACACTCAAACAGTCAGATTATTATATTTTACCCCAAAAAAAATTAGCAAATGCAGAAACTAAGAAATTGTCCAATAAATATATTTATTTTGTTAAGGAAAAATGACAAATGTTTGAATGTTCTACCTCAGATTTGTGAAATGTTCACTTGTTTGGCAAGTGTTTGTCATGATATGTTCTGACAATAAAGAGTAGTTTAAAACCACAGTTAATGCTCTGGTTTCTACAACTTTCACTTCGGAGCGAAAATCTGCCTTTAAACTTTAAAGAAATAAAGATTTGACTTTTATCGTGATAATTATCGATATCGACTGATATAAAAAAATTTATCGTGATATTTTTTTTTTGGCCATATCGCCCAGCCCTAATTCTTACTATCCTCGATTAAAGTTTGGATGCGTGTCTCTAGTTCTGAAATCTTCCCCGTCAGCTTTACTATCTCCCTGCATTTATCACATGTAAATCCTGTGCTGACAAAGGATATGATAAACATGTTGCATGAGGTGCAAGTAACAATAAGAGGAGATGACATGACTTACCGTGTTTGTTGACTGATCCTACTCACCTAAGTTGTTGGATGGACTCGTAAAAGGCGCGAGTGCGCGCAAGAAAAATAAAGTGCGCACGGATGGCACGCTAACAGTGTTGTGCTATAACGATTTAGATTGAAGCTAGCTATGTCAGGTTAATGTGTGATGTTGAGTAAGTTATATTTAGCAGTATAAACAACAAGGAATGATAGTAAATAATTATTCAAAACAGAAAAATATACAAAGCTTTCAGACGCACACCAACGCAAACAGCAGCAGAAGCAAAGAGGCAGACTGGAGCAATCGATCAATGAATCAGTTCATCCTGATTATTTTCTTTTTTCCTTTGTATTCTGCTGCAACATTATGAAAAAAGACAATATTGCCCATTTGTGGTCTGCTCTCCTGATTTTATTTGTGATAAATCCCATGAACAATAACACTGGAATTCACTAAATCTCTCCGTTTCTCCCACCAAAAAACCAAGTCCACCAAAAATGAAAATTCTGTCATCATTTACTCAACCTCAGGTTGTTCCAAACTTGTATAAATGTCCTTTTTCTGTTGAACACAAAGGAAGATATTTTGAAGAATGTGGGGAACTGAAGTCAATGGTGCCCTAAAGCAGCCTGGTTACAAACTTTCTTCAAAATATCTTCCTTTGTGTTCAGCAGAACAAAGAAATTTATACAGGTTTGGAACAACCTGAGGGTGAGTAAAGTATTTATCTAATGAATTAAAGGGCCCCTATTATGGATCATGTAGTGTGTAACATAGCTCCAAGTGAATGATAACATGTCGGGTTGTATTCGCTATAACAACCGCCTCACTCTACACTATCCCGCTTATTACATGGCTACCTACCAAATAAATCAATAATTTGACACAAAATATTGATTTAAAAAGGAGTTTATTGATTTAAAAACGATTGTATTGCTTCCGCTAAAGAAAATAGTCCGTTCCGTCTCTACGGTTAGAATCCTGCGTCCATACCAACGCTCTGTTTTTCATGGCAACGGTGTGTTATCCTTAGCAGCAGTCTGTTATCAAGAAATAACAGACCGCATTCTACATTAGAATTTAACCAAGCCATGTAATAAATAAAGTTATTGTCTTTCAAAAGTAAGAGTCGACTCTGAGTCAATTAAACTAATCGTTTTTCAAACGAGTCATAAGCCGTTTTCGTTGTGACGTCAAGACGAAACATCAGCATATTGCCCGCCCTGTTATTGCGTGCGCAGACACCAGGAGAAACTTGAACGCCCTCAAACCGGCAGCTGATTCCTGTGGATACTAGACAGCATCATGTCGAGAAGACGCTGTGCTCTACAATGTGAAGGTAAAGGCAGTTTTTTTTTCACTGTCCAAGGACGAGCATGTGAAGAATCAGTGGTTAAAATTCATCTTTACCATGATACCACAGCAGTATAATCCTAACTTTTGCTGTGTTCCCTTTATTTTACTGACGACTGCTTCTCAAATCTCTGAGTTCAATGCAGGATTCGCAAACCGCTTGCTCTTGAAAGATGGTGTTAAAAATACTTGTATAGGTCTGTGTAGGTATACTGTGTAGGTCTCCTGCTAACAGGTTAACTCACATTATTACTGTCTTAAGCCCTATTCGGACGGGACTAGTTTAACATGGAGAGGTGGGTAATTACTAGAGCTTCTCTGTGATTTTAGTCCCGTCCGAATGTGCCATCTCAGTAATCATTACAGACAATGTCAGTAAAGATTACGGCGACTTTTACCTTCAGTAAAAAGGTCCAGAAAAATTACCTCAGGTAATACTAATCCCATGCGCTGGGACGAGTCTGTGGCAAAACTCAAGTTCAGAAAGAAGATCGAAGCACTTATTAGAGGCACGAAACATCTTTTAGCGTTAGTTAAGTGCCTATTACCAACGCAATCCAATCTGAAGTTAATTAATAAATCATTCGAAAATAACTGTTTTATAAATATGTGTTTGTGCACATGATATCAGGAAGCAACGTCATAGACACATTGCGACAGGAGGGGTACGGCGATGTGCAAATCGAGTTACCCTTCCCACTATACTAGTCTAGTCTAGGATACTAGTCTGGTGGGTTTAGTTAATCCACGGTACTGTAGTGGGGGAAACCCAGAGGGTCTGGCTGATCAAAACTGTAGAGACGTCTAGAGTTATGTAGGCGCCGGGGAGAAAAAAAAAAAACAGAAAATACTGACCATCATGGGGAAATCTCAGAGTAAAATGCGCAAAAAAGATCATTATGATAAACCGGTGTTTTGTCTGATGAGGCGAGTGTATGGGTTCAAATGTTTGAAAAGTACTGAAAAGGTTAATTAAATACCATGATTTCCTTAGAGAAGGAACTTTAAGTGTCACTAGGCTGACAGTAGTTAAAAACCCTGTTGTAGAGGGACGTGAATAACAGAAGGACTGTGGATTATAAGCCAACAATATTGTGCTGGTTAGTGGAGGCAGAGTGCAAAGAAAAAAGTCAAACTGCCTGGAGAAAAACTTTTTTACCTATTCATCCAGTAAATGGATGCATGACATTAGATGTCTAGAGAACTTACATTTATGTAATAAGGGTTGAAAGAGCAAGCAGCTTTAAGGCTGTCTGTGCAACTTGGGGATTGAGATATGAGTAATATAATATTTTGGTTTCTGCAAAACAGTAGTGATAAGTGGGACTGAGACAATAATGATAAACTTGTTGAATCTGCAGACTAACCATTTGATAGATGAAAAGAAATATAGTAGAAAAAAATATAGACACAAGTTTATGAGAAGAGCTCGAGTCCTGAATGCCTCAGAATCTCTCTCTTTCATTCAAAGTCAGCTGAATACTGTTATCTGAGCCTGTGTCATAAGTGATAATAAGCTATTTATAGTAAAGCACAGTGTTTCAGTTGAAAATCATAGACACAGAGATCACAGAAATCATGCTACAGGCAGTTTAGATTTTTACATTCAGAGGGCAATTTGTTATTATGTGAGATGGGTATGAGAGTGGAGCAGATGACTGTGAGGCCAGCAGCATCATTACATCATTAAGGGGGGATGAGCTGTGAGAAGATATGGCAGTCTGACCCAGAAATGTGAGTTCCTCCATACCACTCAGCAGAAACCATATTGCTTGGATGGCTTGTATTTCATTGTTACAAGTGTCTGCAACTATGTCAGGGGACAACACCCTGAAGAAAAGGAGATTAGAGATAAAGAGCTAATGGGAATGGGGCTTTCAAAAGCCAGCTGAGACCATGAGGTGATTGTCATTATTTGTTGTGGAGATGTCACACCGGAATGTGACGTTCTTAATTATACCAGTATTTAGTTTCTCCACTGACAGGAAAAGGACAGCAACCACTTCTAGAATTTATGCAATTTATTTAATAATTTACTCACAATGATAAAATAGGCAACAGGATTTAAAAAAAAAAAGTAAAGAAAAGCAACTCACTGGTCAGTTAACGCTACAGCACAATTCGTCACAATTCATCAATTCATCAGTTTAGGTTCATAATCCAAATCCTGTCCTATATCAGTATATAAAATCATCAACCAAGCATAGAAATCCCAAAAATAAAATGTATTGAAAGAAAAGTTCGGCAGTCAAATCCCAAACCACATTCAAGGTCCATTGGCCTTATATGGAAGTCTGATAGACAAGCGGGCCGCAGAAGGGCGTGCTGATTCAGATGAGGCAGTCTAGTTCGTCCCTTCACGCATCTCCGTGATCCAATATAAACAGCGGCAGCACTGAGGAGGAGTAAAAGCAGCCCTTAGTCTCACGCAAAATACTGGCCGAGCTCTCACACACACACATAAGTTGATAGGCAAGACAACTTTCCTTTACTTGGCTCAAATCAGGCATTGAATCCACCGTATGAACATCTGCGTCCCTCTTCTGCTCCACTGTAGAGGAATACACAAAACCCTCAGATCGCAATACACACAGGCATGGATCACACGCACCCAAAACACCAGTAAGCTGAGCACTTTCCTTCACTTATCTCCATTAAAGCGTTGTAATCAGATCCGCGCCCACTGCTCGTCTGACTGTGACTTTCTGTAATCAATCGCAGCGATCGGTGTTCCTGCCCGTATAGGTTCGACTCGCGGTGTGCGTGCGTTCCCCTGCACACCTTCACTCTGCCCCGCTCTGCCTCCATTTCTCGTTCGTCTCTTCTTATCTTGCATACTCCCGCCCCTATCCTTAATCAACAGTCCATTAGTCCGAGCAGCACTGCCAATGTCAGAGCGAGAGGGTGGGGTCTGTCAATCATAATTGTTTGTGAGTAATTAGGCCCACAATTAAGCAACCAGTGACACAGCAATGAGTGATCAAAAATACACATAAAACACAAACCTAATAAATTACGTGGGTGAAATAAATGACACACAGGGGTTCAATATTATAGACAGACAGATGTTCCACATTTGACAGAGACAGTAACAAAACTTAATTTATATGAGGAACATGATGTTGGTTGCCTTATGGGCAAGAAGAAAAATGTATAGAAGGGTTGATATTGAACTAATATGTCTATATCATAGTTTTACTCTTGCAGGTCATTAGACATGGCATAGGATAATGACCAAGACATGGTGGTGGCTAAAGATGAAGACTGTTTTTAAAGATTAAAGAGGAAAAATCTTAGATCTTCTGAGAAAAAAATTAGAGAGAAAATCTGGATAACAAAGGTTAAGTAAATCCAGCATTTAACCCTCTGGGGACCAAAAACGCGCCCGCGCGTTTTGCTCGTTTTTTTTTTTTTTTTTTAGCAATGAAAATAAACACTAAATGCTCTGTTAATTTTGATCTTTCATTTTCGTGTAATACATCAATCGATCCTGTTCAGTTTCTATTTTTTTTCTGTATACTCACAATAAAAATAAAGTGTTTTGCTTTTTGACAAATAAAGAAAAATTAACATGATGCCATTTCTGCCTTCTCTCTGTTAGTAAACTCCCATTTGAAACGCGTTCGAAAATGATCTATAACTCCGCGAAAATTCAGTCAAACAGGCAAACAGACCCACGGGCATAAAGCTTGAGATCGCATCTGTTAAATGAAGTAACTTATATAAAAAACAAATATTCTCAGCTTCTGTAATCTGTATAAAAAGAGAGCGACTCCAGTCGAGCTCATTACGAGCTAATTCACAGTAATGTGACCACTCCCCGGAGAGCGCGTGCTATTCAAACGCAAATTCTGAGAACTATTTCAGAGCTGTGAAACGCCCACATCAGCTGTAAACAAAGCGCGTCGCGATCGAATGAGGCATAATATAGCCTACCTTATGGAGAAAAGATTCCTCAGAACAGTGCTGATGAGGAGCAATATCTCCTGATATGAGGAGCAGATCCCGCTGAGGAGTGAGGTAGGCTGTTTTCTTTTCTCAAGTGTGGAATAACGTTATGGAATAACGTTAGTGTAGACCTATGTAAACCGCAAAAAGATGAATCGCATTTCTATAATATGACTCGCCTTTCTGTGAGATGAATGAAGGGTACATATTTGTAAAGACTGTTTAGCCTAAATATAAATCGCGCGTCTGTGTGTGAAAGAATAAACTGCTTTGCTATAGCCTACTGAGATGAGTAAAAATCGACTGGAATATGTTGAAATAAAATGTATTTGTATAAGCAACGTATTAAACTGCAAATTAGCATTTATATGCCCTAATATTTCATAAAAACAACGTTACAGTCAGTCACTTGTTGACTAGATTTGGGTACAGTTTTTAGGCTACTGTAGAATATACTGCCACATCAAATAAGCTTTTGTTTAGCAATTTCTGCTCATATCTAACGTTATATATATATATATATATATATATATATATATATATATATATATATATATATATATATATATATATATATATATATATATATATATATATATATATTTGTCAAAAATAAAGTCATAGACTAAGATGTTAGATGTTCCAATGTTGGCTATATTCAAACTAATGAATACATATTATGATAAAATGTAGGCCTATAATCTTTTTTCTTTTTCTTTTTTACAAAGAAAGAGTACACTTGAAATATTGTTGAAATTGTAATTATTGTTGTAATTGTAACATTTTTAATAAAATAGCAAAACATATTTACAAGAGAGATGTAAGCGAAATCTTAAATGGTCGATATAAGTCTTCTTCTAAATACATCTTTTGTCCTTGCATTGTGGCTCAGTCAGTGTCACACCTGAAAGAATGGCTCATTAGGCAGAGTCATTATGCAGAGTGGGTGGGACATTGTAATCTAAGGTGTAAACTACTCCTCCCCCTCGCATATTGGCTTTCCAAGCAAAACCTGTTTTACACCATTTAAATCAATGTATTTTTTTTTTTTGTGAACGATAAAGCAAGACTATTTTCACATAATTTTGAAGCTAGAACTCAAAGGGACAACATCCATTAGTCAAAAGTCTTGTGGACACATATTTAATATGTGTTTTGTGGTCTTAATTCAGCAACTTTCATTTTATTTTTTTCCAATAACCACGCACAAACATTATTCTCTTAAAAATACAAACATCTACATACAAGTTGCTCGCATATTATGGTAGCCCTGTTTGTGCTATATAGAGTGAATTTACACCTTTGCCATTAACATGTTTATAAATAACTGAAAAAAGCACAAATGTCAAGGCATGTCAGAACATCTCAAGGGCCCCAAAAACACCTTGGTCCCCAGAGGGTTAAACTAAAGATAACCTTACAAATGTTACTTGAGTAGCGTATTTTAGATTGTCGTAAGGGTTTTAATTTGAAAGTTCTATATTGTAGGGAATTTAATATTACATTGTGTCTAAGTTAGAGTCTTAAGAGGCTGTTGAAAAGATCATTTGTGTGTAAAGTGAGAGAGACTGTTTGAGTGGAGGCATGGATGGTGCCTCAGACATAGACTATTATCTGTTAAAACTTGAACAAAACAAAGAAATTATTTTAGAACCAAAACAACCCAGATGACTTTGTAGCGTTTATACGCCCACGTATAAATATAATTAATTATTATTCATAACGAATTATGATCAATAATTAATAATTTAATTATTTTTAGAATTTACTGTAGCAGAATCAATAGTATGACATTTTATCGGTTCATCCAATGAACAGAAAGCATAAACAATTATTAACTCTAGGAAATATAATATCTTCCTGGCCAAGAAAGAATAATCCCCAGCTAACAATAAATTACGAAGTAAATTAAGGGTAACAGCATAGGTAACTTAAATCGAAGTTCAAGACAATAAATTTGATAAGCACATACACAAGCAATCTCTTTTCAAATACAAACAATACTTTATTGATTAAATACTAACACATACAGCTAATGTCTAACACAAACGCACACGCACACACACACACACACACACACACACACACACACACATTCATACGAGTTGCAGAAAGGAAGAGAGTGAGGAAAGAGTGGGTTTAAGAGTGAAAGGATGAAATCTCACGATTCCATATGCACTTAGACATGACCTGAACGAACCATCAAACATTAATTTAACCCTTCTATCGTTTCTTAGACAGGTTATTACATTTATCAAAACACCAGTCAAGATTTTAGTCTGGAGGCAGTCTACTTGCGTCTTTGCTTTTGCGTTCCTTTTTGGGAATTCCCTTCGTTGCGTAACAGAGGGTTTCCCCGGGTTCGTTCCTCGGCTGTGGTCTCCTTGTGCCTGGGTCTGCGGCGTTCCAGTCACGTGTTGTGCTGGCGGATGAATTGAAAGTCTTTGTCTGAAGCTGGCTTTGCAGAAGAAACGTGTCTCGAAATCTTGTCGCAAAACTTAACTTAGAACCGAGACTCACAACGGAAAATAAAGGAAATGATAACTCAGAAAAGAAAAGAAAATTTAGATGAGAGTAGTAAGATGGCTTGAATAAATCTAACCCATCTGATCTTAATTTGGGTTGGTCTGCTCTTCAGTTACATGGTTGCTCTGGTTCAGATCTTCATCTTTTTCTGCCCATCTCTCTTGAGAGTGATAGCAGAGCGTTTCTTGAGGGTGAACCCAGAGAGCGAGAGCACAGAGAGAGCTTCGAGAGCAGCGAGAGAGAGAACTTAGAGAGAGTTAGAGTCTAAGGGTTCTCTTACGAGAGTCCTCTCGTACTGCGTTTTATCAAAACGCTACGGGAAAAGTCTCTTTTCACGAAACACTGAAGCAAAAAATTATCCTTTAATTTTCATATATGTAAAACGCGTTGCGGCAGCAGCAGACAGCTATGGCGAGACGGCTTGCTCGCTTATTGGCTGCTCTGCGGCAACTGCTTAAGCCTATCGAGCGAGGCCTGAGATGGCATCAGGCCAATGAGGGCGCTTCGCGCCCTCCTCGCCACTTCCCGCCGAAACGGGCGTGGCTTACCTCTATAAAAGGAGCTCGAGAAGGCTGACTCACTTGATTTTAATCTCTTCAGCGAAGCGCACGCATCGCTGGATCACGGAAGCAAGCGTCGTTCGAAGCAAGCACTTCAGCGGGACGAGCCCTCGAAGCCGCTGGCCAACGCCGCCTTCTACTGCCGTACCTGCTGCGCTTTCCGACGCCTATATCCTTTATTGCTATATTGCTCTGTTTTCTGTGTGTGTGTGTGTGTGTGTGTTCGCTGCAACACTCACCCCTAAAAAGAGCTGCGTCTTTTTCAAGACGCCTTCTCATGCAGCGCTCGCGCTCGCTGACGGCGAAATGCCCTTACTCCGAGCCAATTGCCTACGGTGACTCTGAGGACTCGCCAGGCATCCTTCCGAGGCTGCCCTTCCTGGAAGCGGACGGCGGGATTAGTTTTTCTTTACGTTACAAGAAAAGCTACCCTGCCTCCGCGCGCGTCATTCACCGGCGAAGGAGAAAAGAGTGTTCTCAGTCCCACCATTGGTCGGTCTCACCTCTTTTCTCTCATATTTCTCAGTTCCCTGTTCGGCGACTGGAAATATTATTGCAGCAAGTGAGTCTGTTATAGCACGCTTGCCTGCCAGCAAACGCCGAAGAATACATGTTGACGCCGCCTTTGCCGCCAATGCTTCACTCTGTCAGTCCCCTGAAGGCGACTGCAGAGATGCATTTTGCAGCCAGCGAGCGCGTAGTACCCGCTTGCCTGCAACCGAACACCGTTTCTACGGTTCCCGTGCGTCACTGGCGAAAGGAGAATGGAGTGTTTTCAGCCCCGCTGAAACTGGGCGATATCCACTCTTCTCACATTCAAAGCCTACATCTCCCTGTGGCTCAGTGGCGGAGTTATAGGTTTTCCGCATGGGAGACCGGAGTTCTAATCCCGGTCTAACGGCATATATATTTTTATGCCGCCAATGCTTCGCTCTGTCAGTCCCCTGAAGGCGACTTCGGAGATGCATTTTGCAGCCAGCGAGCGCGTAGTACCCGCTTGCCTGCAACCGAACGCCGTTTCTACGGTTCCCGTGCGTCACTGGCGAAAGGGGAATGGAGTGTTTTCAGCCCCCTGAAACCGGGCGATATCCACTCTTCTCGCATTCTGGCATATTTCAGGCGTCTGAAAATGTTAGTATTGCATGTCGTGCTTACTCGCATGCCTGCAAGCAAACGCCAGTGTGGATAATACTCGCGCTGACTTTGTCTATGTATCTTCACTGTGGTCCAATGGTAGATTATTAGACTCTCGCGCGGGGGATCCGAGTTCGAATCCCGGGTCTGCCGGCAGAAAATATTTTGCCGCCGAATGCAAATCACTCTGTTTGTTCCCCGAGAGGCAACTGCAGAAGTGTTTGTTTTGCAGCCCACGAGCGAAGTCCCGGCCACGGCCGATGATGCTATATGTGTACAGAAGATGCCCACTGCTTGTGCCCATCCCTACACATTAGCACAGCCCTTCACACAGGGCCCGCGCTCATATATTCGACTCGGGTCGATCACGCACACAACATAGTGAACGTGCCCACTGCCTAGTGCCCACAAATACTATGTTCTGCATGCCTTGTGGTTTCTGTAAAGACGAAACCTGTGCATTCACACTGCTCAGGCAGACAGTGCACTCATTGCAGTAATTGTGCCCGCTCTCCCGCGCCCACACTTACTAACGGTCATTATATGTCCTACGGGGCTCGCCCAGCCCTCCCTTGCTCGGTTAAACACCGCAGCGGGGTCGAGCGCAGGCATTCTGCCCGGCCACGGCCGATGGTGCTATAAATGTAGTCTCGATGCCCACTCCTCAGTGCCCATCACTACACATAAGCACAGCCCTACATTTATGGCTCGCGCACATAAAATCGACTCAGGTCGATTGTGCTTCCAACATAGTGAGAGTGCCCGCTTCCCAGTGCCCACGAACACTATGTCTAACAGATCACAGGCTCTCTGTAAAAACGAGACCTGTGAGCGCGCGCTCTGCTCAGGCAGACACCGCGCCCAAAGCAGTAAATGTGCCCGCTCCCAGCCCACATCTACTCGCTCACATGAGTCCTATGAGACTTTCTCAGTCCTCCCTCACTCAGCTAAGCACTGTAGTAAGGTCGAGGACGAGCGTTCCGCCCGCTGTATTAAGCGCGCGCCCCGCCTCAAATGCCACAGGCATAACGCCTATGTTTTTATACCCCGAAGCGCCTCTGTCGCACGGCGAACAGAGCGCGCTCCGTATCCAGCCCCTAGCCAGCCATGCAGAAGCATGGGCAGCGCTTCCAGGGGTTTCGGACTGGGTGCTAGGCATTATAAAGAGAGGCTTCTCGCTACAGTTTTGTCGACGCCCTCCCCGCTTCACAGCGCGCGTCGGAACTACGGTTTCGTTGGAAGTAGCTCACCTACTTCGAGCCGAAATATCAAAACTGATAAGCAAAGGGGCGATAGAGCGCGTTCCCCCAGCTCTAAGCGAAGGGGGACTATACAGCAGATACTTTCTAGTCCCCAAAAAGGACGGCGGTATCAGACCCATACTGGATCTAAGACGGCTGAACAGAGTATTATTGAAACGCAGTTTCAAAATGCTCACAACCAGCAAAATTCTCGCGCATGTTCGCCGAGAAGACTGGTTCATGTCGATAGATCTGAAGGACGCGTATTTTCAAATACAGATAGCGTCACACCACAGGCGATACTTGAGATTCGCCTTCGGGGGTCAGACATACCAGTATACAGTCCTGCCATTCGGCTTGTCCCTAGCACCTCGTACATTTACGAAATGCAGGGACGCAGCGCTCGCTCCTCTCAGACTCAGAGGCATGCGAGTGCTGAACTATTTGGACGACTGGTTGATCCTAGCTCAATCACGATCACAGCTCGTGGAGCACAGAACCATTTTACTCGATCACCTCCAGAATCTTGGTATCACAGTCAACTGGACAAAGAGTTCATTGAACCCCAGTCAAACGATTTTGTTTCTGGGCGTCGTTCTGGACTCACAGTCTATGACAGCGCGGCTGTCACCACAGCGCGTGTTGATCATTCAGCGCGCGGCGAGGTCTTTCCGCCGCGGCGCTGTCACCCCGCTCAGGAAGTTTCAAAAGATGCTGGGTCTCATGGCTTCAGCATCGTCAGTTCTCCGGCTGGGCCTGCTCCGCATGCGCCCGCTGCAGTTCTGGTTGAAAACGCGGGTACCGCGCAGAGCGTGGGCGACCGGTCGATTACGCCTCAAGGTCGATCAGAGCTGTGTTTCAGCCCTGGCGCCTTGGACGGCGGACGACTGGTACCAATCAGGAGTAAGCCTGGGGACTTCCTCGAGAGTGAGGATGGTGTCGACAGACGCATCCACCTCGGGATGGGGAGCTCTGCTCGAGGGCAGACCGTTCTTCGGCCTGTGGTCGGAACGAGAAAAGCTCCAACACATAAACTGCCTAGAAATGCTGGCAGTGCACAACGCGATGACGCGTTTTTGTCCCCACATCAAGGACGAACACGTCATAGTCCGTTCGGACAACATGGCTGTGGTGTCCTACATAAATCGCCAGGGCGGTCTGAAGTCCATATCCCTGTACAGGCTGGCGAAACGCCTCCTATTATGGGCTCAGCACAACTTACGCTCGCTGAGAGCAGTGCATGTACCTGGGCTTCAGAATGTGGGCCCAGACAGACTGTCCAGGAACAATGTTCCCCCGGGCGAATGGTCTCTACACCCACAAACAGTCCGGCTGTTGTGGGAGAGATTAGGCAGAGCGGAGGTGGACCTTTTCGCGTCCCGCGAAAACGCGCACTGCCCCGCGTTCTTTTCAAAGACCGACAGCGCGCTGTCCCGAAGGTGGCCGCGCTGCCCGTTATATGTTTTTCCCCCCGTCTCCCTCCTGCCACAGGTGCTGGAACGGGTCAGGGAAACAAAATGCCCAGTCCTGCTTGTAGCTCCGTTCTGGGAGAACCAGATATGGTTCCCAGTTCTGATGCAGTTGACAGATATCGATCCATGGCCACTGCCGTTGAGGAGAGATCTCCTCTCGCAGGCCGGGGGCTCGATTTGGCACCCACACCCGGAACTGTGGTCCCTTCATGTGTGGGTGCTCAACGGATACCCGTTGGTCTCACAGAGGGAGTCGTGAATACCATCACTCAGGCTAGAGCGCCGTCGACACGGCGGCTTTATGCTTCGAAGTGGTCGGTTTTCTCCGGCTGGTGTGCAGCTCGGAGCATTTCACCCCTCGAATGTGAGGTAACGGAGGTTTTCTCCTTCCTACAAGAGCTGTTGGATAAGGGCAGATCCCCTTCCACGCTCAAAGTGTATGTGGCGGCTATTTCAGCGTTCTTTGGTTCAACGCTGGGTCAGTCGCTGGGAAGGAATGATTTAGTCATCCGCTTCCTCAGGGGAGCTAGGAGACTGAATCCGCCCAGACCTCCTTCAGTTCCTTTGTGGGACCTTTCTACGGTCCTGGCGGCCATGAAAGGTGCCCCTTTCGAGCCTATCCAGTCTATTAGCCTCAAACACTTGTCTTTCAAAACAGTGTTTTTGATGGCTCTCGCTTCAGTGAAGCGCATAGGCGACCTGCACGCGCTCTCTGTGAGCCCGGCGTGCTTGGAGTTTGGTCCTAATGACTCTAAAGTCATACTCAAACCTAAGCACGGCTATGTGCCGAAATCCCTCAACACGCCTTTTCGGGCTCAGGTCATTTCCCTGGCTGCCCTGCCGGCATCGAGTGAGGAAGGGGACTCGAGTTTTCTTTGCCCTGTTAGGGCTTTAAGAGCTTATATGTCCCGCTCTGCTGTCTTCAGACAGACAGAGCAGCTCTTTGTCTCGTTCAGTGGACGTTCCAAAGGAATGGCTGTTTCGAAACAAAGTCTATCCAGATGGATAGTTGACGCCATAGCGCTGACGTATACTGCCAAGGGCATTCCATGCCCGTTGGGAGTCAGAGCGCACTCTACGAGAAGCGTTGCTTCTTCGTGGGCTTGGTCCAGCGGGATTTCCCTACAGGATATATGTACGGCGGCAGGCTGGGCCTCGCCGTCTACATTTATCAGGTTTTATAACCTAGAGGTTCCCGCCTTGCAGGCTAAGCTTTTGTCGGTGTAATCCGTTCAGCCGTCTAGTCAGACCGCTGAAACTCATGCGCTATGCGCTACCGACTATCTTGGGCAGAACTGTGTAAGACCCACATTTTCCGCATTAGTTCAGGTTCCCTACCCTGTCTATGTGATGTTATACTTGCGTCTGTGGACATGTCTATTCTACGACGCTACAGTTTAGGGAATTAAGGCTCCCACCCTTATTCCCTGACTCTGTGAGTCAATCTGGTGATTATGCACTGTATGCCTGAAATAGCTTCCGGTGATCAGTGTTTTTTATCCCAGCACGCACGGCGTTTTGCAAGGGGTTCCCGTAGCGTTTTGATAAAACGCAGTACGAGAGGACTCTCGTAAGAGAACGTACTCGGTTACTAACGTAACCTCGGTTCTCTCTAGAAGAGGGAACGAGTACTGCGTTCTCTGCCGTGCGTACGGTTCACTCTGGTTCGCTTCGGCGATCAAAATCAAGTGAGTCAGCCTTCTCGAGCTCCTTTTATAGAGGTAAGCCACGCCCGTTTCGGCGGGAAGTGGCGAGGAGGGCGCGAAGCGCCCTCATTGGCCTGATGCCATCTCAGGCCTCGCTCGATAGGCTTAAGCAGTTGCCGCAGAGCAGCCAATAAGCGAGCAAGCCGTCTCGCCATAGCTGTCTGCTGCTGCCGCAACGCGTTTTACATATATGAAAATTAAAGGATAATTTTTTGCTTCAGTGTTTCGTGAAAAGAGACTTTTCCCGTAGCGTTTTGATAAAACGCAGTACTCGTTCCCTCTTCTAGAGAGAACCGAGGTTACGTTAGTAACCGAGTACGTTTTTTACCTAAAAGTTTGTCCCCCTTCTTGAAGAGATCGGACCAATTAAACACTGCCTTTGTTTGCAAAGTCATAAATCCTGTCTTCCCTGGGGGTTTAAAGACCAGATGCACCGTTTAGGCATGATTTCTAATTAAAAGAAGATCAAAACATATTACATAGATATCATTCAAGCCATCTTTTGAATCTCGGGCATACGATCATACTGATATGAAACACAACACACTCTCATTCAAACATCTATCAGTATAACACTTACATGAATTATATGGGATCAAAACATATTATCTTATTAAAATATGCATATAAGTGGTAGAAAAAAAACACAGGATTAGGTAGTTGCATGACTGTTTGATCATGAGTCCTTTGAAAATTGTTCTTGAATGAGTTTTATGTATACTGTAGGAAAAATCTCAGTTTTCTGGTTTAGAAGAGAAAAGAGCTTCTTAAGAAAGTTTGTCCGTTCAGAGATCCTTAAGGAGGGGGAGGGGGGGGGGGGTCTGGAATGTTGTGGGCTCGAGTTGTGTCACTCTGAACCAATCATTCTTTTCCTTTTCCTATCTGGGCTCATAAAAGTTCTTAGTTGGGGGTTTTGGAGCCTGATTTTATGGCCCCGGATTGGTGATTTGACCCTGGAATGTGAGGACTCTTGTCTCTGTCTTTCTCTTAAACAGTCAGCGTTTTGTCAACAAAGCTTAGTATTGACCAGCTATTTAGTTAGTGTTGGGGGGTGTAATTAGTCAGGCTGGTCGGCGCCTGGATCCCGTGACAAGATGGATGAGGATAGAAGTCCTGACCAAATCTTGAATTAATATTCTGTTTGAATTAATATTCTGGAAGAAGATTATTTTGTGGTTGGTTTTCTACGCATTGTTGTTACATATCCCCCCTTCGGTCGACGATGTGTTGAGTAGAAGACATCGGTGAACGCTGGAGAAATGGGTAGAGGAAGCAAACACAAACAGCAAACAACAAGACAACACCTCCATGACTGGTCACTTTACTGGTGCAGGGCATTAGATTACCTAGGCATAAACAGGTTCACTCTCTCAATATAGTTAATCACGTCGAATAGAGTTTGGTTCAATTTTAGGACCGTTATCCTAATTTGTTTTGGGACGGTGATTAATCAATTTTGTGACTAAATTTGATTTGTTTGTTTTCTTCTCTTCTAAATTGTTCTAGGCTTGGACCAATTTACCTTTCAATTTGTGATACGAATGATGCAGGGAGTTCTCTGGCTCACATTCGTTTTAAGGTGACTTACAAATATTAGGCGTGGTGTGTCAATCCTATTATTGTGACCTTGACCCTTATGGGGTGGACAGGCCTTTTACCTAATAAAAGAAGGAAAGGAAGGAAGGAAGAGGTAAAACAAAACAAAGCAGTTGAGTGTTCCTCCGGATATGACTTGTAACTACTGTTGCACAGCTAAGGTGTCAGGGATCATGATGTAATGAGAGGTGTTCTCAGGTGTACTTGTTGGATGGGTAGTTACCATGTTTCCTATGGTAAGTGTAGCTAAGTTGTTAAGCTAGTTTCTGAAGTTAGTTTCTATCTGTGGGGGAAAAGATGTTTGTTGCATGTTTTGCATGGCAGAGGTGGTTAACTTCTGTATGTTAGTATGTTAGGGGTGTTGTTTAGTGCATGTATGTATGTATGTATGTATGGTCAGATCTGTTTCAGTCTGTTTCGCTCCCCCCTTTGCTTGATGGCTGAGCTTTGATGAGCTTGCGGCCTCTTTGCCTTAGAAAAGGGATCTTCTGTGATCTGCTGGGGTCAAACCAGTAAGGCAGGAAGTTCTCTGGCAGACATTGGGAGGCAGTTTGGCATGGCTGCGTGAAGCTGTGGTGCAAAACTTTGTCTCCGTTGTTGCATTCCTCCGATGATGCCTTCTGGTTGTGACAGACTTTCTGACCTTCTGTGCTTACTGTTGTTGCTGTAGCACACACATGGTTCTTGGGTTTGGAGCTCGTTTGGTGGTTTCTTTATGAGTGGTAGCCAGGATGGTGTTTTCTGGTACCTCAGTGGTTGACTGTGAGAGACCACTTTGTTCTGTGTTGCTGTAGAACAAGTGGTTGTCATCTTCGTTATGAAGGTGTATCAGATGAATCGGTGGTCTCCCGTTCCATCCTGTTTCCTAGGAACACTTCCAGTCGCCTCGTTAGTTGCTCGATGTCTTCTGAGGTTAAACTGTCTTGTTCTTGGGCATACTCAGTGCTGTGCTTAACTGAGTGGTGCCGAGGTGGGTTTCTTGAGAAGCGTGGCTGGTCCCATGACTTTTCCATGCGGTTGGTGTGGTATCTGTCATCAGCATGGGAGTCACGTTCTCTGTGCTTCTTACGAAGAACTGTGGTGTTGTCATGCCACTGGTTGTCTTCCAGTGCAAGGCTTGTGTCTTGGCTGAAGGAGTTTGAAACTGTGGATGTTTTCAAACCTTTCTTTGAGGACATCTTTTGTTTGATGTGGGCCTTGTGTGTCAGGTCACGTAGCTGCTGAATTGTCATTGTGTCTGCGCAGGCCTCGAGACCAAGATGATGACTTAATCCGGGGTTGCAGGTTTCTCAGAAAGAGGTTTTTGAAGTTCACATCCTCTTCTTGTTCAGGTGAGTTATGTGCACCAAAGAAGGCTTGTCGAAAACGGTGGTAGTAGGCTTGGGGAGTCTCGTGTCGACCTTGTTTGGTTTCCAAAGCGATTAACACACCATGTTCCGACTCTGGGCCTGTGAATTCTTTTATCAGTGTCTCACATAGCAGCTGGTAATTTGACTTGACATAAGCAGGTTGTCGGTCTAGGAAGCTTCGTACCTCTGAACTGGATGTCGATCTGAGGAGGTAGAACCTGTCTCTGTCAGTCACATGTGGTCTCACCTCTAGGTGGAAGTTGATATCTCGGATGTGGGACTGGATGTCCGGGCATTCCGTGGAGTTCGGGTTGAATTGAGTGATATTCTTAACCAGCTGGTTGAGATCTTTACAGGTCATCCCCTGTGCAGCTTTGGAGTCTGCCTGGATGAGCTCTCTTTGTTTGTTGGCAGTGAACAGTTCTGTGGTGAAGGCTGGTGATGTTTTGGGTTGCGGCCCTTCACCTTTTCTGTTGTATGGCAGTTCTTGGATGGAGGACTCTGTTCTGCTCAGCAGTGGTGATGCTGAGGGAGGTCTCTCCCTTCTTGGCTCTGGTTTCTGTTTGAAAACATGCCGGCGTTCATCTCTGACCGCGTAGAGCTCGTCGTTGACGTCATCTCGCTGTTGGGTCAGATGGTCAATTTCCGCATTGCACCTTTCCAGGTGGTCTTTCAGAGCATTAATTTCAGAGTTCTTATCTTTAATATCAGCTTTAGCTTTCTCTAGCTGATGTTCAGCAGACTGGAGCTGATTTACCAGGTGCTTCTGGACAGTCTTTAATTCTTGTTTGTCACGTTCAGTGACTGCAAGGGCTTCTTGGAGCTTGTCAACTTGTTTCTTTGTTTCTTGCTCCACTTTGTCAGGCACTTGAGCTTTCACTTTGAGCTGGTCTGTGCAGCGTTGAGTGTGCATCAGCTCTCTCAAGAACTCAGCGGTCTGACGCTTGAAGTCGTCCTGGACTTTCACTTCCAGCTTGTCCATGCGGCTCTGAGCACGTGTCAGCTCCTCCTGAAGGTGGGTGATGTGCTTGTCGCTTAGTGTCAGCTGGGCTGTGAAGGCATTGCTTAGGGAACAGATAATCTTGGTTAGTTCCGCGTGGTTGTGGTTCTGATTCTGGCTTGAATCATGTGTCAGGAGTCTTCTCAGAATTATGATTATTATTAAAAAAAATAACAGTTCAATTGTCTTTGGTGTGAGGCAGTCTGCAATGCCTCTGAGCCAGGCGTCCACGTCAGTGGGGTTTGTTGTCCGCGACATGTTGGCACGCTGGGGTGAAGAGACTGACACAGATCTGTGTGGGGTGTAAGCCTGTGTGGTTGAACAGCTTAAGTGTCGTTTCAGTGACTGTACACAATAGTGAAGTGTTGTAATGTCTAAGTGTTGGTCTCAGTGTAGACAGGTAGGCTAGTGATGTGGAAACTTTGTCACTCAACTAAGTGAGGGAAAGAGAGAAAAAGGTTAAAACAAATCTCAATTGAAAGGATTTTTTTTTTCCAATGGGAGAAATATTTTTATAAATATTTTCTATCAATGAAAAGCTGGTTTAAACTCGTGATGTGTCACTCAACTGAGTAAAGGGGAAAAGAGAGAGAGGTTAAAACCAATTTCAATAAAACAAGAAAGAAAATTCTTAAGTAGGAGAAATATAATTTTTCTCGTAAATGCTTCCTATCGGTGAGAATCTATTTCCAGAAAGGTAAACAATATTATTGTTTATGTTTACAAGGAAAAATAATACAATAATAATGCTGATACCTTTTTCCGAGTTTTACAGGATTGACACCACACACCGTCAGTTGGACCGCTTACAGCTGGGATGCTATGAAGGCGACGGTTGCTCAACACTTGTCTCTGTTAATTGATCTTGGATAAGATGTTAAATTGTAAATTTTGTTTACAAAGACAGAGAGAGTATGGAGAACAAGAGAGGGTTTGATTACCAATCAAATACCTAATAATTGTTTTCTTTGGAAAAATTATCTTTCTCTTTCTTTAGACTCGATTGATGGTTCTTCCAGGTTTGTTTCCCACAAATGTGAAGGATGGGAACGCAGGACAGAACAGGAAGGATGTAAGAAGGAAAGGAGGGAAGGAGATTGGATCCACAAATGGCTCTGGAGCCTTTGTCGAACTACGAGTATAGAATTGATAGTTGCCAACAACTAAACATTCAAAAATAAAACTTTGTAAGAGAGGGTTATCTCTGATTTATTTGAAACTTGTAGTGAGATGCCAATGTCTCCTATTGAGGCTCAGGTGTTTCACTCCCAAAGCGTTCAAAACTTATTCACCTGAAGTGATTAAATCTAAAAGAGAAATTTAGAAATTATGAGAATTATGAAATTAGATTTATTAAAAATAAATCTAGAAATCATTAGAAATTACCTGTTTAGAAAAATAAAACTTCAATCTTGATTTAATATTTCCCTTTTTGAAATCAAATTAGAATTCGGCAATTAATAATCATAAAACAGTATTTTCTTTTCAAGTAAAATGCAGGTAAATGAAATTAATAATTGTGAACTGAAATTTCCTTTTCACAGAAAAAAAAAAAAATATGGGTAAAGTATGAGACAGGTAAAATAGGAAAGAAGAGAAGACCAACAGGTGTAACAGTCGAGGTGTTTAAATGGTTAAATCACTTTAACGTTGTTCAAACAGACACATTAACCACAGATGTTAATATTAATGATAACCGTAAATAATGCTTAAGGCTTTAGCATAGGTTAGGCCTCAATGGTAAACAGCTACTTAGCTTAGCTTTAGCTTAGCTAGCCTAGCCACCAAAGAAGTTTGTTGGGTTCAGAGTTCTTCCGGAAGCGTTGGTTAAGACTTCCGTGTCACGATTGCAACTATGGCGACAAAACAAACTCTAGTGGCAAACATGTGAATTACAGTTTGTAAACAGTAATGCATGTTACATGAAATGTCGGCGCATTTCAACAATGTTCAAAGAAATATGCACGTACAGTTGATAATATTACGTGAAATGTCGGCGCATTTCAACCTGTTCAAATGGGACGCCACTCGTAGCTGTTTTACGACGTAGGGCTTCACTCAGTTTTTCCTTTTTTTTTTTTTTTTTTTTTAGAGTGAGTTTTAACTTTAAAGGAAGCAAACAGCAGCTTTTCGCTGTATAATAGATGGAATAACGATCTCAGTGGATCGTCTCTGTGCAATGTTATCTGAGCACACAAAAACAACAGGGTTTTTAACTGTTGGTTGATTTTCAACGTCAAGCTTTACTTGAACACAACTTTAAATAATTCCTATTCAACTATACTCGGACATACGCAGTGTTTACACGAGAATTAATTGAACAGACACAGATAAGCTTATAGTTTATCACGGGGATTGCCGTGGAACACGCACTGACAATCTGAGAAATAAAGACTAATCTGTGAGAATATTCGTCCCAGTGGAACACGCACTGAGTGACGATCAGATAAATAAGGACTAACGTTCAAGTTAGACGAGGGACACGCTCGTCCGTCCTTTACATGGTTATTTTAATTACTGCAGTTTTAATTTCATTCAGCTCTCTGACTGATACAAACACAGATAACGTTATAGCTATTTGAAAGACTCTGGAACACGCAGATGTCTTAAGCTATAATTAAAGTATTTCAGAATCGAGGGACACGCTCAATTGTTACCTTATCGTTGTGTGAGATCTTATATCTTGGGTTATTTTACTGCAGTTTAAAAAAAAAAAAAAAATAGGCAGGCAGCCTAGACTAGAGTAACAGCTCTCTCTGTGTATTCACTCAGCAGACAGTCATTCAAACAGAGCGCGCGGCGCGCGCTGCATACGTCATACACACAGACTCGGAGGTTCGGATCTCTCCTCCGCATACTATGAAAAGATAATTACTTCGTATATGCTTACAATTTAGGTTAAACTGCCCGCATTCTCCACCAAAAATGTAGAGTTTATACGCCCACGTATATATATAATTAATTATTATTCATAACGAATTATGATCAATAATTAATAATTTAATTATTTTCAGAATTTACTGTAGCAGAATCAATAGTATGATCATTTTATCAGTTCATCCAATGAACAGAAAGCATAAACAATTATTAACTCTAGGAAATATAATATCTTCCTGGCCAAGAAAGAATAATCCCCAGCTAACAATAAATCACGAAGTAAATTAAGGGTAACAGCATAGGTAACTTAAATCGAAGTTCAAGACAATAAATTTGATAAGCACATACACAAGCAATCTCTTTTCAAATACAAACAATACTTTATTGATTATATACTAACACATACAGCTAATGTCTAACACAAACACACACGCACACACACACACACACATTCATACGAGTTGCAGAAAGGAAGAGAGTGAGGAAAGAGTGGGTTTAAGAGTGAAAGGATGAAATCTCACGATTCCATATGCACTTAGACATGACCTGAACGAACCATCAAACATTAATTTAACCCTTCTATCGTTTCTTAGACAGGTTATTACATTTATCAAAACACCAGTCTGGAGGTAGTCTACTTGCGTCTTTGCTTTTGCGTTCCTTTTTGGGAATTCCCTTCGTTGCGTAACAGAGGGTTTCCCCGGGTTCGTTCCTCGGCTGTGGTCTCCTTGTGCCTGGGTCTGCGGCGTTCCAGTCACGTGTTGTGCTGGCGGATGAATTGAAAGTCTTTGTCTGAAGCTGGCTTTGCAGAAGAAACGTGGCTCGAAATCTTGTCGCAAAACTTAACTTAGAACCGAGACTCACAACGGAAAATAAAGGAAATGATAACTCAGAAAAGAAAAGAAAATTTAGATGAGAGTAGTAAGATGGCTTGAATAAATCTAACCCATCTGATCTTAATTTGGGTTGGTCTGCTCTTCAGTTACATGGTTGCTCTGGTTCAGATCTTCATCTTTTTCTGCCCATCTCTCTTGAGAGTGATAGCAGAGCGTTTCTTGAGGGTGAACCCAGAGAGCGAGAGCACAGAGAGAGCTTCGAGAGCAGCGAGAGAGAGAACTTAGAGAGAGTTAGAGTCTAAGGGTTTTTTACCTAAAAGTTTGTCCCCCCTCTTGAAGAGATTTGACCAATTAGACACTGCCCTTGTTTGCAAAGTCATAAATCCTGTCTTCCCTGGGGGTTTAAAGACCAGATGCACCGTTTAGGCATGATTTCTAATTAAAAGAAGATCAAAACATATTACATAGATATCATTCAAGCCATCTTTTGAATCTCGGGCATACGATCATACTGATATGAAACACAACACACTCTCATTCAAACATCTATCAGTATAACACTTACATGAATTATATGGGATCAAAACATATTATCTTATTAAAATATGCATATAAGTGGTAGAAAAAAAACACAGGATTAGGTAGTTGCATGACTTTGATCATGAGTCCTTTGAAAATTGTTCTTGAATGAGTTTTATGTATACTGTAGGAAAAATCTCAGTTTTATGGTTTAGAAGAGAAAAGAGCTTCTTAAGAAAGTTTGTCCGTTCAGAGATCCTTAAGGGGGGGGGGGGGGGTCTGGAATGTTGTGGGCTCGAGTTGTGTCACTCTGAACCAATCATTCTTTTCCAAGCTATCTCACATTGACAAGTTCTTCCTTTGGCTGGGCTCATAAAAGTTCTTATTTGGGGGTTTTGGAGCCTGATTTTATGGCCCCGGATTGGTGATTTGACCCTGGAATGTGAGGACTCTTGTGTGAGACCTTGGTCTCTGTCTTTCTCTTAAACAGTCAGCGTTTTGTCAACAAAGCTTAGTATTGACCAGCTATTTAGTTAGTGTTGGGGGGTGTAATTAGTCAGGCTGGTCGGCGCCTGGATCCCGTGACAAGATGGATGAGGATAGAAGTCCTGACCAAATCTTGAATTAATATTCTGTTTGAATTAATATTCTGGAAGAAGATTATTTTGTGGTTGGTTTTCTACGCATTGTTGTTACAACTTTTTAATAAAAACAAATGAATAATGAACAGGCATTAACTTTTAAAAACATAGCATAAACTGTTACATGGTCTCTTAACCAGTCTCTTAACCAGTTCCAAATAATAGGTAATTATGTTTTATTTTAGGTAAAACATAAAAAAGAATATTGTTTTATCAAGAATTAATTCTGAGTGAATCTGATGAAAATATGATGCAGAACATGGGAGGAGCTTTAATTGGATTAGTTATCCAGCTCTGTCTGATACTGTTAATGACTAATTTTGTCATTTATGATGTTTGGGAAGTTGAAGATTGAGTCCATCATAGGTTAAAAACCCTTGTCTAGAAATGTGAGGAAATATATAGTCTAAATTTAAATACTCAACTATGTGTGATCAGAATGATAAATGTAAAATAATAGACTTGACTGCATAGAAAAAGTGACAAATTGGCTAAGTCACCATTAAATGGTCGACCTATCTTTCATGCTGGGTTAGTATCAAATTTGGTGGATGCTATTTTGTTTCCTGATCGAATTTCTATTTGTAAATGCACAGCGCATACTAACAAACAATATTTTATTTCTATAGGAAATGGCATGGCAGACGCAACTGAAAAACTGCTGCCACCACATTACTTATACTTTTTCATTCTTATTCTGTTCTGAATACCGTTAAATTTAAAGGATTTATTGTGGAGTGAGGGGAACTAAAATAGTTTGTAGTGTTTATGTTTGTAGTAGCCCTACTAGCCCAGTCAACAATTTGATCGCACAGTGATCTCACCATACTCGTGATGTGGTCACAGTGTGAGGTCACAGTGAGTTAAAATTGTAACCTCACAGCGCACTCATTGTGTGCTCATACTATGGTCACAATGGAAGGTCAAAATGCACTCACTGCACAAAGACTAGGTACCCAGCATGCATTCTAGCATGAAGCTTTTGATTGTCACCGTTGTTGAGATTCATAAGCTGATTGTTGATGTCTCTGTGTCACAGTAGACATCAACAAATACAAACACAGTAGTTCAAAATGTTTGTCTAAAATGCATTTAAAATCCATAAATGATTGACACTGCTTGATCTCATACCGTATAATCACAGGGCTATTAAAAATTAATAATATAAAATTAATACACACAAAGACTGCATACTGAATCTTGGTGATGATTATGTTATCAATAACAAGCCAGCATCACCTGGGTACATTCTTTTTTGGCTTTCCTTGCCATAACAAATGTGTCTTACAAACACTGTAACAGTAGCCAGAGAAAATATGTATCAATATAATATAAACGAAACAATAAAACATCAACTTCTAAACCTCTGTTAATTCTCAATAAGCGCTTCTGTAGATGTCTTACAGAAATAAAGACAGTCTGGTTAGTAGGGATGCACTGATACGAACATTTTGGCCATTACCGATAATTCTTTCAATTTGAAAGCCAACATAACCGATATATTGGCCAATAAAGCTAAATTCAAATTTTGATATACTTTGATAGCCTGATTACAAAAACAAAAGGCTCACCATTAAAAGCCATGACCCCAACACTTCAACATAGATCAAACATGTACAATACAGTAGCCTAGTTTGAACCAGCGTAAGATTCCTTAACTTTTAAAATTAATTTTTACAGTCATGGGCAACTTTCTTATAAAGTTTTATTTTGTTAGCATTAGTTAACATGAACCAACTATGAATGAACAATACTTCAACAGCATTTATTAATCGTAACAGCATTTATTCATTTTCTAAGACATTTTTAAGATCCATATTTATCTGTTAATATTGGTTAATGCACTGTGAACTATAACATGAACACAAATATTTTATTAACTAACATTAACAAAGGTTATTGCTCTCTGATGTTAGTTAATGCATTATCAAATGAAACCTTATTGTAAAGTGTTACCAAAAAATCTATTGCCTAACAAAAAAAATAAAATAATAATAATAATAATAAATGCAAACAAGTCATTGGATGACATAGCTGCACATAAAGAAACAAAATGCATGTGCCATGGCTAAAAAAATTAAATAGCCGCAATAAGGAAATAATTGTAATCAAATATTGTTGATGAAAATAATACGAGAACGAAAAAGTGCTAGTAATTAATAATGCATCAGTGTTTTTTTTTTTTTTTTTTACTTTTTTTTTATATTACAGTAAAAGTAAACATCTTTAATATTATGCCTGTTTCAAATTACATCACTGCTGTTTGAGCTGCGTGTGCTGAAGCTGAAGAGATCGAACACCTGTAAACTGAAGCTCTAGAGGGTTAATAAACTCAACGGTTGCTGAAGAATGCAACTAAACCCAAAGAATTTAAAACTTTTTATTACAATAGTGTATACAATTATAATGATATGTATATGACAGTCCCAATCATAGCTTTTAATGTTTTGCATCTGTTTGAGCGCGCACGCTGAAGCTGAAGAGAATGAGCACCATGAAAATGAAGAACTTTTCTAGCAGGTTATTTAACTCAATGAAACGCATCCTATATGAGATTAATCAGATATTTATATTACACAAACTTAATATTACGACTTGCATTACTGGTCAAAATTTTTAGATCGGTAAGATTTTTTTTTAATGTTTTTAAAAGAAGTCTCTTCTCACCAAGGCTGCATTTATTTGATAAAAAAACAAAAACAAAAAAACAGTATTGTGAAATATTATGACAATTTAAAATGACTGTTTTCAATTTTAATATATTTTAAAATGTCATTTATTCCTCAGATGAAAGCTGAATTTTCAAAATCATTACTCCAGTCTTCAGTGTCACATGATCTTTCAGAAATCATTCTAATATGCTGATTTTATGCTCAAAAAACATTCATTATTATTCTTCCAAAATTCTTTGAATAGAAAGTTCAAAAGAACAGCATTTATTTAAAATAGAATATTTTCTAACATTATACATTTCTTTACTGTAACTTTTGATCTGTTTAACTCATCCTTGATGATTTATTTTATTTCTTTCCCCCAAAAATTAAATTAAAATTCTTACTGACCCCAAACTTTTGAAGGGTAGTGTTTAATGTTACAAAAGCTTTCCATTTCAGATAAATGCTGTTCTTTTGAACTTTCTATTCATCATAGCATCATGAAATAAAAATGTAAAAAACTGTTTTCAACATTGATAATAATCATAAATGTTTCTTGAGCATCAAATCATCATATTAGAATGATTTCTGAAGGATCATGTGACACTGAAGACTGGAATAATGATGCTGAAAATTCAGCTTTGATCACAGGAATAAATTACACTTATAATAATAATAATAATAATAATAATAATAATAATAATACGTTTAATTTATATAGCGCCTTTCCCAAGCTCAAGGACGCTTCACAATAACAGTAAATAACAAACAATCAGTTCACACATAAATGGACAATAGATATTTGCCCAGTCCAAGAAATGAAAATGAGCGATTGCAGTCGCATATCGCATTACATTTGGAATACAAACAAAAAGCAGAAACAAAAAACAACACTATTTACAGACAGCATGGAAGGTGGGCAGTTGAAGTAGAGATGCAAAAGACTAATGGTACCCAAGTTAACATTATGACTGTAATACAGAGTTATGAAAAATGTTTAAGAAAAACATGTCATGACTGATAATACTGTTTAAACAAATGGGATTTGAGTTTAGACTTAAATTCATGCAGCGTGGTTGTTGTCCTAAGAGCCAGGGGAAGAGAGTTCCATATCTTAGGGGCTATAACGGAGAAAGACCTGCCACCCATAGATGATAGACGAAATCTCGGCTCACAGAGGAGTTCACAGCCAAAAGATCGGAGAGTTCGAGGGGGAATATAAGGAGAAAGTAAGTCAGAGAGATAGGAAGGAGCAAGACCATTGAGTGGTGGTAAGTCTGCTTGACTTAAAGGTAAGCAGAAGAATTTTGTAAGTAATACAGGATAACACGGGTAGCCAGTGGAGTTTGAACAGAATTGGAGTGATATGAGCAGATTGTTTAGTGTAAGTTAGTAATCTTGCGGCAGAGTTTTGAATATATTGCAAACGTGAGATAGAGTGTGCTGAAGAAAGAACATTACAGTAGTCGAGGCGAGATGTGATGAACGCATGCACCAGCGATTCAGCATCTTTTGGGCTGACATAGGGACGGAGTTTGGCAATACGGCGGAGTTGAAAAAATGAAGCTTTACAGAGTTGACTAATATAAGCGTCGAAGGCCAGTGATGGGTCAAGAGTGATACCCAAGTTCCCTTTCAGTCGCTCACATTCGACATAACGTCGACGTGACGACGTAATTGGGATCACTTCAGAGAGCCCTATCAACTTCGAGTATCTACAGAACAAGCCAATGAACGTTGGCGTGCGTGAATGCGCCCCGCGCGGGTATAAACAGGAAGCGGGCGCACGCACACATTGTCTTTCACTTCGGAGCCGAGCTTTTGCTTTCACTTCCGAACTCTACAGGAAAAGACTGCCTTTGAAAACGAGAAGAGGACTCTCCTTGTGTTGGTGTGACGTTGGTGTGACGCAGCGGTGGCCGCGAGCATTGCAGCTCACAACTGCTGTTTTCACAGCACTATTGTTCTGTGTTTGTGTGTGTGTGTGTGTCGGTTCGGTGGGCGTTTCCCCGTGTGTTCATTCACACCGCGGCTACCCCTGGGTGCCTCAGCACTGAGAGAGTTATTTTTCTATTTTTTTGTTTTCACTAAAAGAGCAACATAAGCGTGACCCTGCGTCTTTTTCAAGATGTCATTCCGCTTGTGCGTTTCTGGATGCCGTCGTTCCCTGGCGCCAGCACATGGCCACAGTAGTTGCCTCTCGTGTTTGGGCATTCAACATGCTGAGGCAGCTTTTGTGGATAGTTCATGTTCCCATTGCGGGAATATGACTATCGCAGCGTTTAGATCGAGACTCGCTTACCTCAAGGGAGGTGCAGTCCCCTCGCCTATGCCCCGATCTAGTGTCTATTCTGCCCCACAGAATAGACCTACTTCGGTGCATGACCAGGGTGATCTGAGGATTACCGTGAGGGCTTCCCCGTCGAGTCATCCTCCGTGGGCCCCTCACGCCTCACAAGCGCTGTCGCCATTGGGGCTCCTTAGTGAACGTCTTGGTCCTTCTCCGGAACGGCCAACAGTTTCCGTCGATCGCAGCATCGGAGGGGGAGCTTCAGTCCTCTGGAGATGAAAACTCGGCTGCGTTGCCCCCCTCGGGGCGTGTAGCCCTGTCCGTGACGGATCCAGAATGGACGGCTATGCTTTCCCGGGCCGCCGAGAAGGTTGGGCTTGCGTGGAACCCTCCACCACGTCCCGAACCTTCTCGGTTGGACGATTGGTTTCTCGGAGCGGGCCGTGCTGGTTCTCAGTGCGCCGCCCCGGTACCTTTCTTTCCGGAAGTGCATGAGGAGCTTTCTAGGACGTGGAAGGCACCTTATAGTGCCCGAAGCCGTTCTAGTGGCTCCTCCCCCCTCGCCACCCTCGACGGCGGGGCAGCTAAGGGTATGTGGATATCCCCCCAGTGGAGCGGGCCGTCGCGATGCAGCTGTGTCCGGCGTCCGCTTCCTCTTGGCGGGGTAATCCACGCCTCCCGTCCAAGGCCTGTAGGTTTTCGTCCGGTCTAACGGCGAGGGCTTACAAGGCCTGTGGACAGGCTGCTTCCGCCCTCCATGCCATGGCGCTTTTGCAGGTCCACCAGGCCCAGGCGCTCATGGACATGAACGAGGGTGGTTCTGACCCAGAGCTCCTCCGGGAGCTCCGTATGGCAACCGACCTCGCCCTCCGGGCGACGAAGGAAACCGCACGTTCAGTCGGTCAGGCGATGTCCACCTTGGTGGTCCAGGAGCGCCACCTCTGGCTCAACCTGGCGGATATGAGGGACACCGATAAATATCGGTTCCTGGATGCCCCTCTTTCCCAGGTTGGGTTGTTCGGCGACGCGGTCGAGAGCTTTGCCCAGCAGTTCTCGGCCGCACAGAAGCAGACGGAGGCCATCCGACACATCCTGCCCCGGCGGACCGCTGCTGCTCCCACCCGTCCGCAGACCCTCCGTCTACTCGTCGCCGAGGTCGGCCTTCTGCGGCGTCCTCCGCTCCCGCTAAGCCCCAGCAGCAGCAACCATCCAGGCCTCAGTGCGGAGCAGGCTGTAGGAAGTCGACCCCGCCCGTCCAGGCCGCTGCCAAACCAGGAGGCAAGCGACGGTGTAAACGACCCTGAGACGGGCGGCTTGGTCCCGCTTGCTCGGCCTCTGGGAGCCTGGTTAACGCTTCCCAGCCCGTCTCGCTGGCTCATCCGTACCATCAGACTCGGCTATGCGATTCAGTTCGCCCGGCGTCCCCCTGCTTTCAGGGGCATTCTGTTCACCCGTGTTCTGGCGGACAATGCCCCTGTGCTCAGGGCGGAGATCGCAGTCCTACTGGCGAAGGACACGATCGAGCCGGTCCCTCCAGCCGATATGAAGACCGGCTTCTACAGCCCGTACTTCATTGTACCCAAGAAAGGTGGTGGGTTACGACCAATCTTGGACCTGCGCGTTCTGAACCGGTCCCTTCACAGGCTACCGTTCAAGATGCTTACGCAGAAACGCATTTTCAAATGCATCCGTCCCCAAGATTGGTTTGCAGCGATCGACCTGAAGGACGCGTACTTTCATGTCTCGATTCTCCCTCAACACAGACCATTTCTCCGCTTTGCGTTCGAGGGACGGGCATATCAGTACAAGGTCTTACCCTTCGGGCTGGCCCTGTTGCCCCGCGTCTTCACGAAAGTCGCGGAGGCGGCCATTGCTCCCATGTGCGAGCGTGGTGTTCGCATCCTCAACTACCTCGACGACTGGCTTATTCTGGCCCAGTCGAGAGAGCAGTTGTGCGAACACAGGGACATGGTGCTCAGTCACCTCAGCCACCTAGGGCTTCGGGTCAACTGGGAAAAGAGCAAACTCACCCCCGGGCAGAGGATCTCTTTTCTCGGTATGGAGTTGGACTCGATCAACATGACAGCGCGCCTCACCGAGGCCCGTGTCCAGTCAGTGTTGAACTGCGTGAGCACGCTCAGACGCAGAACAGCGGCACCACTGAAACTGTTTCAGAGGCTCCTGGGGCATATGGCATCTGCAGCCGCGGTTACGCCGCTCGGATTGCTTCATATGAGGCCGCTCCAACACTGGCTCCACGATCGAGTCCCGAGATGGGCGTGGCAGAGCGGCTCATGCCGGGTCCAAGTGACTCCGCACTGTCGCCAAACTCTCAGCTTGTGGTCGGACCCTTCGTTCCTGCGGGCAGGTGTTCCCCTGGAACAAGTGTCCAGGCACTCTGTGGTCTCCACGGATGCCTCTACCACCGGCTGGGGGGCCACGTACGACGGGCATGCAGCTTCAGGTCTGTGGACGGGGCCTCAACTGCATTGGCACATCAACTGCCTCGAGTTGTTAGCAGTACGTCTTGCACTGAGCCGTTTCAAAACGCTGCTACTAGGCAAGCATGTACTGGTCCGTACGGACAGCACTGCGACCGTTGCGTACATCAACCGCCAGGGTGGTCTACGCTCCAGCCGCATGTCACAACTCGCCCGCCATCTTCTCCTCTGGAGTCAGAAGCATCTGAGGTCACTTCGTGCCGTGTACATTCCGGGCCTGCTCAATCGTGCAGCCGACGAGCTCTCACGACAGCAGGTGCTACCGGGAGAATGGCGACTCCATCCCCAGGTGGTCCAGCTGATTTTCAGGCGCTTCGGGACCGCACAGGTAGATCTGTTTGCCACCCCGGACACGTCTCACTGCCAGTTGTTCTATTCCCTGACCGAGAGGACCCTCGGCACGGATGCTCTGGCACACAGCTGGCCCCGGGGCCTTCGCAAGTATGCGTTTCCCCCAGTGAGCCTTCTTGCACAGACCTTGTGCAAAGTCAAGGAGGACGAGGAGCAGGTCTTGTTAGTTGCGCCGTATTGGCCCAACCGGACCTGGTTCCCGGAACTAGTGCTCCTCGCGACAGCCCCTCCCTGGCCCATTCCTCTGAGAGAGGATCTGCTCTCTCAGAGACAGGGCACCCTATGGCACCCGCGTCCAGGTCTTTGGGAAAGCATGACCTGATCGTCAGGTTTCTGAGGGGAGAGATGAGACTGAATCCTCCTCGCCCACTCTCTATACCCTCTTGGGATTTGTCTCTGGTCCTTTCGGCACTTCAGAGACCACCCTTTGAGCCTGCAATCAGCTGAGTTAAAAATTCTGTCCTGTAAGACAGTACTCCTGGTTGCATTGGCCTCTATCAAGAGGGTAGGGGACCTGCATGCATTTTCGGTCGACGAATCGTGCCTAGAATTCGGCCCGGATAACTCTCACGTCATCCTGAGACCCCGGCCCGGATATGTGCCCAAGGTTCCTACCACTCCCTTCCGGGACCAGATAGTGAACCTGCAAGCGCTGCCTTCGGAGAACCTGCAAGCGCTGCCTTCAGAGGAGGCAGACCTAGCCCTGGCTTTTCTCTGTCCCGTTCGCGCTCTGCGTCTGTACGTGGACAGAACGCAAAGCCTCAGGACCTCAGATCAGCTCTTCGTCTGTTACGGAGGCCAGCAGAAAGGGAAGGCTGTCTCCAAGCAGAGGATGGCCCACTGGATAGTGGATGCCATCGCCTTGGCTTACGAAGCCCAAGGCATGCCCTGCCCGCCCGGGTTGAAAGCCCACTCCACTAGGAGTGTCGCTTCTTCCTGGGCGCTGGCACACGGCGCCTCGCTGACAGACATCTGTAGAGCTGCGGAGCGACACCTAACTCGTTCGCTAGGTTTTATAGCTTACGTGTTGAGCCGGTTTCTTCCTGTGTGCTCGCTTCTACTAGCCGGTAACACCGAAGTTCCCGCTCTAGTGTCGGCTTGCTGCGCCACTCCCTTCCTAGGAACGGATACGTGCGCTTTTTACTCAAGTCGAGTTCCCCATGGGCGAACCCTGTGAGTTCCCGTCGCCACCGTTGCTGACCATCGCTGCATGGCCGTCACAAATCTCGGCTCCTCAGCGAAAAACAATGTGTGCGTGCGCCCGCTTCCTGTTTATACCCGCGCGGCGGGGCGGGGGCGCGTGACGCGTTCATGCATGCCAACGTTCATTGGCTTGTTCTGTAGATACGCGAAGTTGATAGGGCTCTCTGAAGTGATCCCAATTACGTCGTCACGTCGACGTTACGTCTCCCGTTCCCTCCTTCAGGGAACGAGGGTTACATTAGTAACCGAGACGTTTTTGACAGTGGCAGATGGAATAATTGATGTAGCTTCAAGGTCAAGTCTGCGAGTATTAGTTATATTTTTTTATTAGAGATGGTGGACCAGTAATTAAGATTTCTGTTTTAGTCAGATTCAAACTGAGAAAATTGCTGTTGAGCCAGGTCTTTAATTCATTAATACATGATGATAGTGATGTAGTCTGGTGAATAAAGTCTGGGCGGCAAGCAGTATATATCTGGATATAGTTGGCATAACAGTGGTGTTGAAAACCATGGCGGCGAATAATTTGTCCGAGAGGCAAAATGTAGACAATAAATAGTAATTGGCCGAGGACTGATCCCTGTGGAACACCTTGTTTGAGAATAACAGTGGGAGATTTATAATTGTGCATGGTGATTATAGTATTTTCTGTCTGTCAGATAGGAGGAAAACCAGGATAACATGGCTCCTGAGATACCAATCTCTGAGAGGCGCATGAGTAGTAATTTATGACAGACAGTATCAAAAGCTGAGCTGAGGTTGAGTAATAAAAGTATGGAAAGGTTTCCCGAGTCACCAAAGAGTAAGAGGTCGTTGATAACCCTTGCTAATGCAGTTTCAGTACTATGGTTTTGGCGAAAACCAGACTGAAATAAATCAAAGCTATACACTTAACTATATATTCACAAAGAAAACAGCTGTTTTAAATTGTAATGATATTTCACAATATGACTGTTTTTGTTTGTATTTTTAATCAAATAAATGCAGCCTTGGTGAGCAAAAGATACTTCTTTTAAAAACATTAAAAATCTTACCAATCTAAAACTTTTGACCGGTAGTGTATATCTGCACAAAATGATGCGAATGCACAAGCGAACTTGACTGCTGGTCAAAATGTGTAACCCCTGTTCTGGACGCGCTATTCCCACAACAACGTGCTGAAACGGCAACTAAACCCAGAGAATTCACAACGTTTTTATTACAGTTGTGTTCTCATTATAATGTCATGTATATGACAGTCCCAATCATAGTTATTAATGTGCATTGATGCTTGAGCTGCGCACGCTAAAGATGATCACCATTACATTTAAGCTCTTTAGTGCATTGTTTATTAACTCAACTAAACGCATCCTATATGAGATTAATCATATATATAATATATATATATATATATATATATATATATATATATATATATATATATATATATATATATATATATATATATTAGGGGTGTAACGATTCGTTTTAACTTCGATTCGTATCGCGATTCGTGGTTGTTGATACGATTCAAGGATGATATTGGTTAATTTAGAACGATACGATCCGAAACGATTCAGTGACTTGAAATCGATTCAGTGACTTTTTAGCCAAAAATTCTTGAAAGGGAATCAGGTATCAATTAATTATGCGCGTGCATTAAAGGGATATTTCACCCAAAAATTAAAGGGATAGTTCACCCAAAAATGAAAATTCTGTCATTTACTCTCCCTCAAGTTGTTCCAAACCTGTATGACTTTCTTTCTTCTGCTGAACACAAAAGAAGATATTTTGAAGAAAGTCGGTAACCAAACGACTGATGGACCTCATTGACTTCCATAGTAGGAAAAAAAAAATACTATGGATGTCAATGGGGACCAGCAACTGTTTAATTACCAACCTTCTTTAAAATATCTTCTTTTGTGTTTAGCAGAAGAAAGGAAATCATACAGGTTTGGAACAACTTGAGGGAGAGTAAATGATGACAGAATTTTCATTTTTGGGTGAACTATCCCTTTAAAGAGTGCACGCTACGAGCACAGTATAACGATGACAGGACATGAGATTTCGTTTTTCTGAGGTGAGAGACTTTATTTCGTTACAAGTTATGAAAATAATGATAGAATAATGACACGGACATATAGCCTGACAACATCATCTGACCGCAGATACTGAATCTGGACAACACGTTTTTTCTAATTTAAAACGTAACGACGTTGAAAGCTTGTAGTTTATTTTGTGCTTTATATATAGGCTAGTGAAACGATATAAGCCTGCAGCGCGCGCCGCCGCATTTGCGCGTGCAATTGAAGAGTGCGCGCTACTGCAGTATAGCGGCCGAGAGGACAGGAAAGTCCGTTTTCTGAGGCGAGAGACTTTGCGCTGCTTGTTGTCTGCGCTGCTGCTGGCGCGTCACGCATGGCGATCACGTCACAGATAGGCAGACTGAATCGAGTTACGTTTAACGCCTTTATCATTAAAAGTGCTAAGAAAAAAACATCCTTATAAAGTCTGACGTGCTTAAATCCAATACGTTATTTCATAGTATCGATACAATCGATTCATTACCTTTTAAAACGATGTTAGATCGATATATGTCTAGATCGATATAACTTGCCGAGCACAGATCGATGTAGTTGGATCATTAAGAATATAAATCGATGTAGTTGATGAATCGTTACACCCCAATATATATATATATATATACAGTGAGGAAAATAAGTATTTGAACACCCTGCTATTTTGCAAGTTCTCCCACTTAGAAATCATGGAGGGGTCTGAAATTGTCATCGTAGGTGCATGTCCACGGTGAGAGACATAATCTAAAAAAAAAATTCCAGAAATCACAATGTATGATTTTTTTAACTATTTATTTGTGTGATACAGCTGCAAATAAGTATTTGAACACCTGAGAAAATCAATGTTAATATTTGGTACAGTAGCCTTTGTTTGCAATTACAGAGGTCAAACGTTTCCTGTAGTTTTTCACCAGGTTTGCACACACTGAAGGAGGGATTTTGGCCCACTCCTCCACACAGATCTTCTCTAGATCAGTCAGGTTTCTGGGCTGTCGCTGAGAAACACAGAGTTTGAGCTCCCTCCAAAGATTCTCTATTGGGTTTAGGTCTGGAGACTGGCTAGGCCACGCCAGAACCTTGATATGCTTCTTACAGAGCCACTCCTTGGTTATCCTGGCTGTGTGCTTCGGGTCATTAAGACCCAGCCTCGACCCATCTTCAATGCTCTAACTGAGGGAAGGAGGTTGTTCCCCAAAATCTCGCAATAAATGGCCCCGGTCATCCTCTCCTTAATACAGTGCAGTCGCCCTGTCCCATGTGCAGAAAAACACCCCCAAAGCATGATGCTACCACCCCCATGCTTCACAGTAGGGATGGTGTTCTTGGGATGGTACTCATCATTCTTCTTCCTCCAAACACGTTTAGTGGAATTATGACCAAAAAGTTCTATTTTGGTCTCATCTGACCACATGACTTTCTCCCATGATCATCCAAATGGTCATTGGCAAACTTAAGACGGGCCTTGGCATGTGCTGGTTTAAGCAGGGGAACCTTCCGTGCCATGCATGATTTCAAACCATGACGTCTTAGTGTATTACCAACAGTAACCTTGGAAACGGTGGTCCCAGCTCTTTTCAGGTCATTGACCAGCTCCTCCCGTGTAGTTCTGGGCTGATTTCTCACCTTTCTTAGGATCATTGAGACCCCACAAGGTGAGATCTTGCATGGAGCCCCAGTCCGAGGGAGATTGACAGTCATGTTTAGCTTCTTCCATTTTCTAATGATTGCTCCAACAGTGGACCTTTTTTCACCAAGCTGCTTGGCAATTTCCCCGTAGCCCTTTCCAGCCTTGTGGAGGTGTACAATTTTGTCTCTAGTGTCTTTGGACAGCTCTTTGGTCTTGGCCATGTTAGTAGTTGGATTCTTACTGATTGTATGGGGTGGACAGGTGTCTTTATGCAGCTAACGACCTCAAACAGGTGCATCTAATTTAGGATAATAAATGGAGTGGAGGTGGACATTTTAAAGGCAGACTAACAGGTCTTTGAGGGTCAGAATTCTAGCTGATTGACAGGTGTTCAAATACTTATTTGCAGCTGTATCATACAAATAAATAGTTAAAAAATCATATATTGTGATTTCTGGATTTTTTTTTTTTTTTGATTATGTCTCTCACAGTTGACATGCACCTACGATGACAATTTCAGACCCCTCCATGATTTCCAAGTGGGAGAACTTGCAAAATAGCAGGGTGTTCAAATACTTATTTTCCTCACTGTATATATACACACACACACACAGTGGGGAGAGCAAGTATTTGATACACTGCCGATTTTGCAGGTGTTCCTACTTACGAAGCATGTGGAGGTCTGTAATTTTTATGTACACTTCAACTGTGAGAGACGGAATCTAAAACAAAAATCCAGAAAATCACATTGTATGATTTTTAAATAATTATTTAGCATTTTATTGCATGACATAAGTATTTGATCACCTACCAACCAGTAAGAATTCCGGCTCTCACAGACATGTTAGTTTTTCTTTAAGAAGCCCTCCTGTTCTCCACTCATTACCTGTATTAACTGCACCTGTTTGAACTCGTTACCTGTATAAAAGACACCTGTCCACACACTCAATCAAACAGACTCCAACCTCTCCACAATGGCCAAGACCAGAGAGCTGTGTAAGGACATCAGGGATAAAATTGTAGACCTGCACAAGGCTGGGATGGGCTAAAGGACAATAGGCAAGCAGCTTGGTGAGAAGGCAACAACTGTTGGCGCAATTATTAGAAAATGGAAGAAGTTCAAGATGATGGTCAATCTCCCTCGGTCTGGGGCACCATGCAAGATCTCACCTCGTGGGGCATCAATGACCATGAGGAAGGTGAGGGATCAGCCCAGAACTACATGGCAGGACATGGTCAATGACCTGAAGAGAGCTGGGACCACAGTCTCAAAGAAAACCATTAGTAACACACTACGCCGTCATGGATTAAAATCCTTCAGCGCACACAAGGTCCCCCTGCTCAAGCCAGCGCATGTCCAGGCCCGTCTGAAGTTTGCCAGTGACCATCTGGATGATCCAGAGGAGGAATGGGAGAAGGTCATGTGGTCTGATGAGACAAAAATAGAGCTTTTTGGTCTAAACTCCACTCGCCGTGTTTGGAGGAAGAAGGATGAGTACAACCCCAAGAACACCATCCCAACCGTGAAGCATGGAGGTGGAAACATCATTCTTTGGGGATGCTTTTCTGCAAAGGGGACAGGACGACTGCACCGTATTGAGGGGAGGATGGATGGGGCCATGTATCGTGAATCAAGATCTTGGCCAACAACCTCCTTCCCTCAGTAAGAGCAATGAAGATGGGTCGTGGCTGGGTCTTCCTGCATGACAACGACCCAAAACACACAGCCAGGGCAACTAAGGAGTGGCTCCGTAAGAAGCATCTCAAGGTCCTGGAGTGGCTAGCCAGTCTCCAGACCTGAACCCAATAGAAAATCTTTGGAGGGAGCTGAAAGTCCATATTGCCCAGCGACAGCCCCGAAACCTGAAGGATCTGGAGAAGGTCAGTATGGAGGAGTGGGCCAAAATCCCTGCTGCAGTGTGTGCAAACCTGGTCAAGAACTACAGGAAACATATGATCTCTGTAATTGCAAACAAAGGTTTCTGTACCAAATATTAAGTTCTGCTTTTCTGATGTATCAAATACTTATGTCATGCAATAAAATGCAAATGAATTACTTAAAAATACAATGTGATTTTCTGGATTTTTGTTTTAGATTCCATTCCGTCACTCACAGTTGAAGAGTACCTATGATAAAAATTACAGACTTCTACATGCTTTGTAAGTGGGAAAACCTGCAAAATCGGCAGTGTATCAAATACTTGTTCTCCCCACTATATATATATATATATATATATATATATATATATATATATATATATATATATATATATATATATATATATATATATATCAGGGTTTCCGTTGTCCGGTAATTGCCGGACATTGACCGGAAAAAAAATGAAATGTCCGACAAAATTAAATCTCTCCGGTCAAATTGTCAGATTAAAATTGCCTTATAATCCCGCCCCCCTAACACAATCTGAATTTGAGAATAAGCCTAAAATGTAATAAAGCAAAAATACACCGACCTTTGGCTATGTTATAAAGGAACAGGCTCTACCGTTTGAAAGTTTTTAAACATTATTACATGGCTTGGTTGAATTCCAATGTGGAATGCGGTCTGTTATTTCTTGATATCAGACCGCTGCGAAGCACTAGCGGCGCCAGGATTTTGAGGTGCACCTCCAGAAAACTGGATGGGCCAATTAAAATAAGCCAAAAAATATATAAAAACGGGTTCCCCTTCATCTCCGTTTCAGCGCTTTTCTGGGCACTGAGGGCAGTGACTCAGTAGCCTACCTGAATTTAATGCGTATAGGTAAAAAAAAATAAAAATAAACAGGATTTTTTTTGTTGCTTTTTTAAATACAATTACAATTTCATTTAATTTATTGTTTAATAAAATTATAGGCCTATTATTTTTAGTTTATTAACAGCAACAACAGCTGTAAAGATGAAGTTGACGATCGCCATCTCCGTAGTGAACGCGCCTATAGAGAGAAATGCACATCATGGATTACATAATCAGAGAGTAGCCTATTTCTTTTCGTTTTAAATTGTTAAAAATACATTTCAAGCATCAAGATACATTTCATGTCTGTGAGGCCTACGTTGAGTTTCGTTAAATTAGGATGAGATGCGCTCCTGTTCACGAGCAATGCAAGTGACCGAGGCGCCCGCGCATAGGCCTATATCGTCTGCTATATTTTGCTGCTTATTTATTAAATACAGGCAATTGATTGATAAAAAATTATTAAAATTAAGATACAATTTATACAATACGAAATTCACTTCAAAAAAGTCATTCTACAAAACCAAACTTAATTAAGTGGTCAAAATCATGTCTGACCCGCTCCATGTCTCTCGATATTGCGCATCATATCTTACTCGTGCGGTTCACTTTTCATAATCAACATAAATTAAAAAAATAACATTATAATATTTTAATATTAAACTAAATCAGCTCATTTAATGGCTACAACACGTATAGTAGACCTAGACTCTCTATTTGTACAAATTGCTGCACATTCATTTTATTCTGAATTTTGCACACATACTCACGGTTCGGATCGTTTCTCGGATCAGAGTCATGGATCGGATCATTTTTCGGATCAGCAAAAAAAAAAAAAGACAAGACAAGACAAATAAACATAAGTTTTGTCTTTTTGTTTATTAACACTTAAAATATTAAATAAAAATATATAAAATCAACAGTGGGTGCGCGACGGGATGACGTAACGTGGCCATGCTTGATGTATTTCCACCATAGACTGTAAAAAGGTTTCCACCGATGTCCCGATACCACTTTTTCACTTCCGATAAGATACCGATGCCGCAGCTTTGGCTAATTGCCGATACCGAAATCAATCCGACATTTTTATTTTAATCTTGAACTAATACTACTAATAATAAAATATATAGAAGCACTTTGCTCAATTAGCCACATAAAAACATCTCACTCAATTGGAGAACAAATACTTCTCCAGTATATAGTCCACAACAACAGTTGATAATGAAAGACTGCCACCCTTTTGAAAGTTCTTTAGATATGTTTGGTAATTGTACCTGAATGAATTTAAAATTAAAATTAAACTTTAACGTTATTCTCATCTGAATTATAAATAATTTATTTCTGTATAAAATAATACTACCATTAAAAACACATTTGATTTTCTTTTTTAATCAATGTAGAATGTGTAACTTCAAAATAAACAGATTACTCTGTTTGAGGACAAGAAATGAAAACCAATGCAATATGATGAATGTCCAAAAGATTAGATAATCTTTGCTTTTAAACACCACGTGTGTGTGTGTGTGTGTGTGTGTGTGTGTGTGTGTGTGTGTGTGTTTGTGTTTGAGTGACAGTTAGGTTACAGTTTGACAAGAGTTTACAGTTTGACTGTTCCACATGTTTCCACTGTTCGATCGCGCCCGTGCCTCTCTCTCTCGCTCTCTCTCTCACACACACACGCACGCATTTGCAATCTTGACATCGCAGCCTGTTCATTTTGCTGCGTTAACACGAAACGCGAATAGAGCGTCAAATTCGCGTCTAGTTCGATGCTTGAACAGTTTGAATCCTTTCGCGCGTCCAAAACGAATAGGACGCGCCGCGCGCGTATAATGATAAAGCGAGCGTTTGAAGCAAATTAGACGCGTGTTCCAGGGAAGCCAAAATGCTCCCATACAGGTAATTTTAAATGACGCGGGGCGTTCAAGCTCCTCCGTTCGGTTCCTCCGCTCGCCATGACCACGCTGTGTGTGGACTGAACATGCGCACAACTTCTTTTTTTTTTTTTCATAAATCAATCCGCGAATCACGTGTGTGCCGAACCGAAGATATTGATCCGAACGGATCACGGATCAATGATGATCCGTTGCACCACTACTCTTCATGTATCTCAGCACCTTCAGACAGAGAGAGGAACGAACATAATTCACAGCTTCCGCGTTCTCTTCAGCGTTCTCTTCGCGTTTCTCAGCACCTTCGGACAGAGAGAGGAATGAACATAATTCACAGCTTCCGCGTTCTCTTCTTCAGCGAGTTCTTCGCGTTTCTCAGCACCTTCGGACAGAGAGAGGAATGAACATAATTCACAGCTTCCGCGTTCTCTTCTTCAGCGAGCTCTTCGCGTTTCTCAGCACAGCATTAGCTGGCTCTTCCAGCATTAGCAGGCTCTTCCAGCATCAGCAGGCTCTTCCAGCATCAGCAGGCTCTTCCAGCATTAGCAGGCTCTTCACTGGCCTCAGACAGAGAGAGGAATAGATACGTGTAACTCACAGCATTAGCAGGCTCTTCACTAGCCTCAGACAGAGAGTGGAGAATACGTATAACTCACAGCATTAGCCGGCTCTTCACTGGACTCAGACAGAGAGAGGAATATATATGTGTAACTCACAGCATTAGCAGGCTCTTTCAGCATTAGCAGGCTCTTTCAGCATTAGCAGGCTCTTCCAGCATTAGCAGGCTCTTCACTAGCCTCAGACAGAGAGTGGAGGATAATGGTATTTCCCCAATGCAGCTGTAACTTCACAAGGCTCAGATAAAGGAGAGGTTAATGAACAGCTGTGACTGCGAGTGAACAGCAGAAACAATCCCCACACTCACATGTCCACCACACACTGTAAGATTTCACTCGTGCTCATTTCCACAATAAAACTGCAATTCAACAGACTCACAGTGCAGCTAAGGCTTGCACCCGCAATCCAGCCGAAGTCTTCTCTGTCTCTCTCTCTCTTCCTCGCTCTCTCTCTCTCAGCCTACCTCCGCATCCGCGGTCGCGGCCGCTCACGTGTGTGAGCCGCGTGCCTCACATGTCCTCTCTCGTCATGTCCTCCTCTCTCGTTGCCGCCTGCCGTGTCCTTTTATGAGCCACCTTCCTCCTCCATGTCCCAATCACCATCCTATATCCTCTCCTCTCACACCTGCCGCGAGTTTCCCTCATCAAGCCTTGCCCGCCGCCATGACACTCACGTGGGAAACCGGAACCGTCCTGGTGTTTCCGCCGAAGCGCTCCCCGGGGGAAACATTCTAAAAAAAAAAGGTTCCCGCCTCCGTCACCCCGTGACATCGGTCAGGGTTTTTCCTGCATAGAAAATTATGAGGCGGCCGCCTCCGTCAAATTTCGTGCCGCCTCCGGCTCTCGACAAAACTCGGACAGACAGTCATGGTCAGATCCACTTTTTCCACCGTGACGGTTCTGTTGCTGTTACCGCTTGTGTCCATTCTCAAACCGTATAGTGCTGCTGCTGCGCGCAGTGCGCGGATAAGTAATAAAAACATTCCATTTCCAATTAATCGAGGGTGGATGACAGATAAATAATTTTTTGTTGAGTTTAATAAAGACACGGAACTCTCATCACGGTAAAACGCAATGAACGTGCGTCACTTTACTTTCGTTTTCAACAACGTAATTCTCTTCATGGAAAACCAATCAAGGAAAACACATCAGGAGGACTCGACAATAACGCTTGTCTGGGACCATATACTTTGTCCGGGACACGTGTGTTTTTTTCTTTCTTTCTTTTTTGAAGGGAAAAGTGAGAGAGAATTGTAGCCCATCCAGACAAATGCCCTGATTAAAAAAAAATAATAATATAAAAATATTCCGAATCACCGAAAACGTGAGGATGATTCTGTTTTATTTAATTTAATGTAAGTGGCGATTGATAGCCTATAGTTGATAATATAGGCCTACCTAATGTACTGACGGTAACAAAGTTGCGCTGTTGAGGCTCGTGCAGTTATTTATAACATTTTATAGTTAAGAAACAATATATAGCCTAGGCTACACACGATCAGAGTGATGTTTTCCTGAATGCCATCAAGATTGAAACCGAGACTTATTTCATAACAGTTCAATAAACAAATAGTTAAAATTAAGTCACTTACATTTGAGACTCAATGACTGTTTTTGTTCTGTTTCAGCAGCGAAAATAGTTCCAAACAAAGATCACAGCAGAACCAGAGCGCATCTCACAGCAACACTCAGCCGTGTTTCATTACTGAATGATTCAGCGTTTTGAACGAATCGATTGAGTCAAAGATTCAATTACCTATTCATAAACTGCCTCATTCGGAATGAATCAGCCTTTTGAACGAATCGTTTGAATGAATGACTCAATGACTCGCTCATTAAGATGGTCGCCTGCCGCCTCCTACTGGCGGTTTATTCAAAAATATTTAAAATAATCTAATTTAATACAGTTATAATTTTTCAATGTAAATTATTTAATTTGATTGGAAACAGCCTAATGTCTTATTATTTTAATTGAATATATTGATCAAATTTAAGAATTTGAAATGAAAGATGGAGCAAACATTTAATAAAATAAAACCTTACAAAGGTACAAAAAATTATTCTGTTTTCAAACAGCGATGTAATGAAACATTGACAATTTAAGTTTGAATGGAGTAAAGCCTCTGTTAAGGCTATTAAGGAAATGTAATTTTGCCAAAAGAAGAACTTTTATTTTAAATAAATGTTAATTTTTAATTAGCCAACTTCAATGTGATATGTTACCATATTATCATGCTTAACACTGAGAATTTGAATAATTGTAATGTGATCAGATGCAGATATCTAAATCAAAGAATATGGGTGGTTTGCGGGTGGATTTTTTTATTTTTAACAGTGGATTTGGGTGACTCAAAATGCACCAGATTAATGAATTTATCTTTAAAATGTACAAAAATTTCTTCCATTTTGAGCCAGGAAAAACCCTGTATGTATAAATGTGTGTGTGTGTATGTGTATATATGTGTGTGTATATTATTCTGGATTGTTTAACAAATAAAAAAGTGACCATTGGTTCATACTGTATATGAATTATATATTTTATGGCCTTTTTGATTGTTTCAGTTATTTACTAAATGTAATACATTTATTTAATATTTAAAGGTGTTAAAGGGATAGTTCACTTTGAAATTAATTTTTGATATGTTTTAGCTTACCTCAAGGGCATCCAAGATGTAGGTGTCTTTGTTTCCGCAGTAGTTTCAATTTTGATATTTTTAGGTCAAACCGTTCTTGTCTGTCAGTCATATAATGCAGGTCGATGGTCACTGGCTCAAAACACAAGCACAGAGTCCAAATTAAAACAATTCCCCATTGTCCAAATGAAACAAGTCCCCATCATAAGTACACATTGATGGCCTAAGACACGAAACGAGCGGTTTGTGTGAGAAAACGAACAGTATTTATATCGTTGTTATCTCTTGAAAACAGCACAAGTCCAAATGATCTGACGGCGCGGGCGGGTATAGATATATACATAGATGTCGCCTTGGCTACGGTTTCGTTCCAATGAACTGCAGTAGCGAAGGCGACATCTAGTGTATAGATCTATACCCGCCCACGGGCGGGTATAGATATATACACTAGATGTCGCTTGGCTACGGTTTCGTTTTCTCACACAAACCGCTCGTTTCGTGTCTTAGGCCATCAATGTGTTAACCTAAACCCTAAAACAGACAATTAATCGGCATAATCGTCAAAGCCCTAAAACAGACAATTAATCGTCAAAGCCCTCAAACTGGCAATTAATCGGCATAACCGCAATAATTTTTTAGACAATTAATCGTCAGCCAAATTTCATAATCGTGACAGGCCTACTCTTAACGCATTATAGTCCTTCACGTCTATTGCTATCTCAAAAGTGTGGCCAGTTGATAATACCTAGAATATCAAAATCAACTGCAGGCGGTAGATCCTTTCCCTTTTAGCACCTAAACTCTGGAACAGTCTTCCTAGCACTGTTTGTGAAGCAGACACACTGTCAGTTTAAATCTTGACTAAAAACACATCTCATTAATCTGGCATACACACAGCACATTATCAGTTTCTATAATTCAAATCATGTAAAAGGATTATTAGGCTGCATAAATTGGGTCAGCCGGAACCGGGAACACTTCCCATAACACCTGATGTACTTGTTACATCATAAGTAGAATGGCATCTACGCTAATAATAGTTTTGTTGGAAATGGTTTCACAACAAACTTTTTTCCTCTGTACAGATAAAAATGTTATCATAATGATTCCCGTTCTCACACATCTGCGGGAACGACTAAAAACGCTGTATTATGCATGCCAGACAAGTAATTGTCACTTTGTAAAGAAAGACAATGCACCCGCGCACATACGCATTCAAACATGCATGTCTATAGACTAAACACGTAATACATATTTGCATGCAGTCACTGTTTCACGTTTTTGAAGTTTACACAGAGATGATAATGGTGTTGCTTTCAAAACCCGTTTTCAAAAACGTGCACTTTGAAACCTATTTCAAAGTTTGTGTTCTCAGGCCACCAAAACACTGTTGTCATGTAAATGAACTGCCAAATAACGCATTAAAAGTTAACGCCCCTAAGTTAATAATGATTTTTACAATGGAAATGAATCAATTAAAAACTTAATTAAATGACTTTATTCTAGAGCTGCTGTACAGCCAAAACAATCTTTGTTGTATTAAAGGGTCATGAAACCCTAAACCAAATTTTCTTAGATTTTAACAGAGGTATGTGTTGAACACCATTGAAGACAATGTTAGCATCTTTTAGATTTAATAGTAGGGGGAAAATACCAACTTTAATAGTAGGGAGAAAATGTTTTTTTCCACTATTTTCGGGTTTAAAATCTTCATCATGTCCACGTCACAGCGCACTGTAGTACTTTGATGACTCATCGGCGTCTCATAATTATTTATGAGACTGAGTTTTCTTATCCAATGAGAAGACACTGTCTCTTAATTATTCATGACACCACGTGGATCTTTCCAATGACAGACATGTCAAACTGTGATATTGTGTAGTAGATGAGAGAGGCAATCATGGGACACAAGTGTTTGTTTTCGTGGTGCAAAAGTTCCAGTGCGTTGCATATCTTTCCCTGCGATGCTGCCAGGGCTAGATATGCGCTATATAAATGAAGGTGACTTGACTTGACTGCATGTTTGATACGTTGTGATTTTCCTCAGAGTTAAAAGCAGGCTTAAAGGTTGTATCAGTGATTTCAGGCCCAAAAAAAAATTATCACATTCATCTAATCTTTCCTAACTAGCTAGCTAGCTGCCCACCCCATAAGCATGCCGTCAAAAAAACGCGTCTCTGTAGGCAGCCTAGGCTCTGAGATCTGCACACTATTTGTTTTGGTTTTGAGTGGTTGGTGAACCCAATTGTTTTTGTGTGCAGATCTCAGAGCCTAGGCTGCCTACAGAGACGCGTTTTTTTGATGGCATGCTTATGGGACGGGCAGCTAGCGGATCATTAGGAAGGATTAGATGAATGTGATAAAAAAAAAATTGGGCCTGAAATCACTGATACAACCTTTAAGCAAGTTTGTTGCACGCTGACTAAAAAATACTGCTGACTAGACTAAAAAATACTGCATTATCCCAGAAAAACTGAACAGTAGCTTGCAGTTATTGTTTTGCTCATCAAATTTACAGTATTCAACTGTATTTACAAAGAACGGTAAATTACTGTACAAAATTACTGTATGTGGCAATTAGGGCCGGGCTGAAGCTGGTGCCCGGGCATGGCAGGGGGGCTCAGAGCGCCCCCTAGAACGCAATCTGAATTGGGACGGACGGACCCCGTTCCGCCCTGGAATGGGGTCCGAACATTTGCCCATGTATCAAACATGCTTGCATGTAATATGAACATAAAGCATGTAACATGTAATATGAAACTCGGTACACATAGATCTCATCGGGCCGAACAACTTTGTTGCTCTCAATTTTAAAACTTGCCATCTCATCTTTGGACCCTGCATTCCTGAACACATTTCTTTCCTATGAAACTTATGTCACGAACATAACAAAACAATTCTCATTTGTAAGTTAATTTGAACTCTCCTGCCATCTATAGCTTTAAAATAAATCAAGTATTTGCTAGGTCACATGACCATAAATTATAAAATTACTTCCTTGAAGTGACTATGGCATGTACCCTTCACTTACGGCCTTGTGGAAGGGCCCTTCGTGAAGGGATCCAGTTGTTCACTTTCATTTGGAACACCCCTACAAAAAGCATTCCCTTCCCGAAGTGCCCTTCAAGGGTGTAAAAATTGCATTTGGAATTTGCCACAAATCTTTCTACTTAACCATCGGTCTTCTGCATCCACCATGTTTTTATTTTTTTAACGCTTTTTATTAATGTTTGTAGTTTTGATCGAATCCTCATCCATCCAATGTGCAATGGGTTGTTGGCAATGTTAACCGTTTGAGTGTGCAAAGATCTGCTCTTCAAATTCTAACTGGAAACCATCCGGGTATCTTTGGAATACTAATTTCAACATGTTACGATTTGGGACAAACTAATACTATTTAGGATAGATAGTATGCAAATTGGGACGCAGCATAAGTCTTTGAATTCATATATATTTTCACAATTTTGTGTTCATAGGTGAATGTAAATCATTCAAAGAGATATATATGCGATGCCTCAGAGACAACCGTTTTGACAACTCGAGCTGTCGAATAGAGTCAAAGGAGTATCTGGAGTGCAGGATGGACAGGTGAGTTTTTCCTGACATGATTTAACCTGAAGTTGAAAATTTCAGGTCAAATACATTAGGAACTAATTGTAGACATTTTATTTACTTTACAGACAGTTAATGGCAAAGGAACCCCTTGAAAAACTTGGCTTTAAGGACTTGGAGGATTCGACGGAAGAAAATGAAACAAAATAAAATTTGGCCTGATGTTCACATTTTGTTGATTCGTTTTATTTTATGTCTCTCTCCATATCACTTGGAAATCTGGTATATGTTTTGTGCATGTTAACAAGCATCTGTAAAAAAAATGATACTTGTCAGACACCAAAAGATTTGGTTTTGTAGAATGATCTGTTAAAAAGGTTTTAATCATTTGAAGTTTGTTCTTATTACTGGAGCTTTACATATTTATCTGTAATAAAGAGTCTGCTTAGTTTTCATCACTGCTATGAATAGCCTTGATCATATATAATACATCTTATGTAAATAATAGACTTCATTGAAATCTTGTCAACTTTGCATTTAAAAGAATCCACTTTTTTGGTTTAAATAAATGTAGTCTGAACAACACATGTGAAATGTAGCACAAATATTTACAACACAAAAATATGCAAATATATGAATGTTTGAGGGTCAATGCATGACATGCATATTTTTGTGTCCTGGTGCATTATTTCCTTTTAAAGTAATTTGATAAATTCATGACATGTATTACTTTATAAGACCTAGTTTGTTTGAATACATTTTCAGTACTTTCAAATAATAAATATTATTTTATGTTTTGGTATCTTAAATCCCCAAAATGTCAGGGTGGTGCAACTGTTGGCACAAATGAACAGACTAAGAAAACTACTAACTATAAAATGGTGTTTTTATAATAAGAAATTATAAATAAAATACTATGCCATCATTTTATGTTTGAAACCTTTCATCTAAACAAATGTATAAATATCAGTAGTTTTAAAACTGTTGAGGTAATTGATTTGTAATCTTCCATGTGAACTGTAAGCTCCGTCTTAGCCTCGTATTTCTTTGTTTTGAACCATCATTTACTATCATTTCTAGGTGTTTATACTACTAAATACAGCTTACCCAACATCTCAGATTAACCTGACATCGCTAGCTTTCGTTATTATTAGCACAACACGCTAGCAATTCGCTAGCCAGTAAACGCGCCACCTGTGCGCTCATTTATTTTTTATTTTTATCTCGCGCGCCCCCGCCTTTGAGTTCATAAAAAGCCCAGGTGAGTAAGAATCAGTCAACAAACTCAGTGAGTAATGTCTTGTCCTGTTATTGTCACCTGCACTTCATGTCACATGTTTAGCATAGCCTTCTCTGTCGGCAATATAGGATTTATATGTGATAAATGCAAGGAGACAGTCAGGCTGACGGAGAAGATTTCAGAACTAGAGACACGCATCCAAACTTCAATTGAGGATAGTAAGAGTACTAGAGCTTTAGATACTATTTCGGATGTAGCATAGTGAACTCTTTACATGATTCGGTTCCGGCTGAATCAGTGCCTGCGCAGCAAGGCAAAGGGGTGACAGTGAGGGATCGCTCTAGTCGCGGATAAAAAAAACACTCTTCCGTTCCGATTACCATAACAAATCGATTTGCCCCGCTCAGTGAAACACCCACTGAGAATTCTGTTGATTGTGCCCTAGTAATTGGTGATTCGATCACACGGAACGTGGAAATAGAGACACCAGCCACCATAGTCACATGTTTGCCGGGAGCCAGAGCGCCTGACATCAAAGCAAATTTAAAAGTGCTGGCTAATGCTAATCGTAAATTCTCTAAGATCATTATTCACGTCGGCACTAATGATGTTCGACTCCGAGTCGAAGATCACCAAAATTAATATTAAAGAGGTGTGTGAACTCGCAAGTACGATGTCAAGCACTGTAATTTGCTCTGGCCCCCTTCCTGTTCACAGGAGTGATGAGATTAGTTAGTAGACTGTGTTCACTCAATGGCTGGCTGTCGAGATGGTGACCGCTTAATGATTTTATCAAAGAATTTGCGGACTTTCTATCAGAATTAATATTGACTGCAGATAAAGTACTAATTGTTGGTGATTTTAATATACACATAGATAATGAAAAAGATACATTGGGATTGGTATTTAAAGACATTTTAAACTCTATTGGAGTTAGACAACACGTGTCAGGACCTACTCATTGTCGTAATCATACTCCAGGTCTAATATTATCACATGGAATAGATGTTGATGCCGTTGAAATTCTGCAGCAGAGCGATGACATCGCAGATGATTATCTAGTCTCATGTAAATTACATTTAGCCAAGGCTGCAAAGCCGACTCCGTGTTATAAATATGTTAGACCTACCATTCTGCCACTAAAGATTGCTTGATCAATAATCTTCCTAATCAGTTTCATCATCTCAGCATCCTGGATAGCTTAGAAGAACACGATATTGCAACAGAAACTTTTAACTCTCTCTTTTCCAGCACTTTAGACACAGCTGCTCTGTTGCGCTTAAAGAAGATTAAAGAAAATAGTCCAACGCCGTGGTACAACGAGCACACTCTGGCCCTTAAAGGGCACCTATTATGCAAAATTCACTTTTACATGGTGTTTGAACATAAATGTGTGTTGGCAGTGTGTGTACACAACCACCCTATAATGATAAAAATCCAACCGGGTTTTTTTTTTTTTTAAATCCCCAAAAATCATAAGCACTGTCTCAGAACGAGCTGTTCTCAAAATCTATGCAATGTGACGTAGAATTGCACAAGCCCCGCCCACGACTGTTGATTGACACTCCAGTTTGAGCATAGACCCGCCTTGAGTGAGCTAAACACAGTCCGGTGAGTCCGCCATTGTTTCGACGCTGGAGCAGCTGTAGAACGTCTCCTAAAGCGATTGAGGTGTTTTGTTTTTTGGATGTTAGAATAAACATAGCAGTATTCATTTACTCTCGTTGTTACTCGAGGACTGATCTGTACAACTGCTCTCGTGAGCTCTCGTGAACTCCCAGCTTACAGTCTCCGGAGCGACAGGACTAACGTTACTGATCACAGCAGAAATGAAAGTGAGCACGCACTTTATGACAGCTCGAACTCATCGAGTCGTTTTACAGATATACAGTTTACCAGTTTATAAAGCACCCACTGAGAAAGGTGTGTATATATTTGTTTACTGTTAGTTGTAACAAGTGTTTTGTGTACTTCGCTGTGTAATGTTATGTTCCATGATAATGAAAGTGAGAGAGAGAGAGAAAGAGAGAGTTTATTCTTACAGTGATTTTCTGCAGTAAAACTAACGCTTCATCTTTTGTGTGATGTACAATAAACTTAATTGAACTCATCAGTATATTTTGGCCATCATTCAGTTGGTTTCTACTACAGCAGGCTTGTATTAATAGTGGAGCAGATGGCATATAAGTTACAAACATAATTAAGAATATAGCTGCGAGCAGCGATTGCGGGCCCAAGCCGGTGGCACCGCCACCCTGGTGCATTTAGTTGCACTAAAGGCACCGGGGTGGCGGTGTCACCGGCTTGGGCCCTCCATCGCTGCTCGCAGCTATGTTTATATATATATATATATATATATATATATATATATATATATATATAGGGCAAGTAATATTCTCTGTCTTGTCACTTTAAAATATATATATATATATAAAATTCAGAGGCCGATTTTGCAAATAAATCCACATTCAAACCAAAATATCTGACTTCCTGTTGGTCAGAGCTAATGACTGTAAATTAGAAACTTGTCCGGCTCGATGAGTCCAATATATGTACTGATTTTTGTAACTGTGGGTAAAAGTAACCCCCCCATTTTGCCAAAAGCATTTTGAAAGTGACACAGTTGCCAGTTGGTGGCGCTATAACTTTGACTCACAATAGTTGCATCCATCTGACCGGCCTCTTACCACAAACACACTGCTGAAGTTTCATCAAGATCAGTTAATGTGTGCAGAAGTTATAACACTTCGTGTCTCTCTTTTCTCGCCATAAATTCGTTTCCTCGCCACGGCCAAACCGTTCGAGATATCAAAAATCCGTTTTTTTATTTTGCACACCGAGTTTGGTGGGGATGGGATGAATTTTCTAGGAGGAGTATTTCACATTCCACAGCAAGCGTTTTCCAAACAACCCATATTAGCCGACTTCCTGTTGGGCTGGCGTGAAACTTGACAGAGGGAAAGTTGTTCGGCCTGATGAGATCTATATGTGTACCGAGTTTCATATTAATTCATGCAAGCGTGTTTGATATATGGACCAAGTTTTCAGACCCCGTTCAAGGGGGCGCTGTTGAGCCCCCCTGCCACGCCCGTTTCTGAAACTTTGCACATGTCTACTGGATAATAAATGTGATGTGTCTGTCGAGTTTCATCCAATTTCAAGCATGCTAAGAGTCTCAAACGCATCCGAAAAGAATATTAAAGTTTGATGCGTTGCCACGGCAACAGTATCTAAGATATCAATAATCCTTTCACAGGTCTACATCTGCCGTGTGTCTACATTATACACATAAAGTTTGAAGCAAATCGGGTAAAAATAAGAGGGTGATTTCAAAGCATTTTGAAAGTGACACACTTCCTGTTGCCAGTTGGTGGCGCTATAACTTTGACTCACAAAGATCACATCCATGTGATCGGCCTCTTACAACGAACACACTGTTGAAGTTTTATCAAGATCTGTCAATGTATGCTGAAGTTATAACACACTTCCTGTTTCTATTTTCTCGCCATAAATTCGTGTCCTCGCCACGGCCAAATCGTTCGAGATATCAAAAATCCGTCCGCAATTTAGCATCCTCAATGTCTTGACTTCATGCACACCGAATTTCGAGGGGATTGGATGAATTCTGTAGGAGGAGTATTTCAAATTCCAGAGCGTACGTTTTTCAAACAACCCATAATAGCTGACTTCCTGTTGGGCGGAGCTAATAACATAGAGTTTGGAAGTTGTTCGGCCTGATGAGATCTATATGTGTACCGAGTTTCATACTAATACGTTCTTGTATGTGTCCAAGATTTCAGATTGCATTCTAGGTGGCGCTGTTGAGCAACCCTGCCACGCCCGGGTACCAGCTTCAGCTCGGCCCTAATGGCCGCGGGTTCTGACCAGTGTGCAAAGTTTCATGAGTTTTCGAGCATGTTAAAGGCCCCAAAAGCCCCCGAACCCTTGAAGAACAATAATAATTAAAGCTGCAAGCAGCGATGAAAGGGCCCTCGCACCCGTGCCATCAACACTCGGTGGCTTTAGGAAGACAGAGCATGGTTGGGAAATGTACATTTAAGGAGGTATATATAGTAAGAGTATGTCAAAGTCAGTTACAAAATGTTTTGTATAATGGTGATAATAGCATGCTTCATGACTCAGCTAAGTGTTGCTAACATGTTTAGTGTGTTTCTAGCATGCTTAGTACACAATAATTATGTGGTTAGTACTGCATTACTGTGTTAACCATGTCAGTTTCTGTTGCCAGTAGGTGGCGTTATGACTATAACTGAATATGAGCTTGGATGTGTGTTCAGGACAGAACTCTTATCAAACGTGTGAAGTTTGGTGCAAATTGGACATTGCCTTCTTGAGTAACAACAAAGTCATGTTTCATTGACTTAGCATGCTTTAGCACTTAGCTAAGCATTGTTAGCATGTTTTAACATGTTTCTAGCATGTTTAGAACTCAATGGCATTTTTAACATGTTGCTAGAACGGCATCAACGTGTTAAACATGTCACTTCCTGTTGCCAGTTGGTGGCGCTATTACTATAATTGAACATTCTCATGTAGATGTGTTCAGGCCATGACTCTTATCAAAAGTGTGAAGTTTGGGGCAGATTGGACATTCCATGCCTGAGTTACAGCAAATTCCTATTTAATTGCAATAATAGCATGCTTTAGCACTTGGCTAAGAGTTTGCTAGCATGTTTTAGCATGTTTCTAGTATGTTGTTAGCATGTTTAACACTTGCTGGCACTTTTTTATATGTTATTAGGAGTCCATAACAGTGTTAAACATGTCACTTCCTGTTGCCAGCAGGTGGCGCTATGACTGTAACTGAATATAAGCATGGTCATGTGTTCAGGACAGAACGCTTATCAAAAGTGTGAAGTTTGGGGCAGATTGGACATTCCATGCCTGAGTTACAGCAAATTCATATTTAATTGCAGTAATATCATTCTTTAGCACTTAGCTAAGTGTTTGCTAGTATGTTTTAGCATGTCTATAGTATGTTGGTAGGATGTTTAGCACCTACTGGCATTTTTTTATATGTTATTAGGAGTCAAGAACAGTGTTAAACGTCACTTCCTGTTGCCAGCAGGTGGCGCTATGACTATAACTAAATATGAGCATGGACATGTGTTCAAGAGATAACTCTTATCAAACGTGTGACGTTTGGGGTAGATTGTACATTGCCTTCTTGAGTAACAACAAAGTCCTGTTTCATTGAATTAGCATGCTTTAGCACTTAGCTAAGTATTGCTAGTATGTTTTAACATGTTTCTAGCATGTTTAGAAGTCAATGGCATTTTTAACATGTTGCTAGAATGGCATCAACGTGTTAAACATGACACTTCCTGTTACCAGTAGGTGGCGCTATTACTATAATTGAATATTCTCATGTAGATATGTTCAGGACAGAACGCTTATCAAAAGTGTGAAGTTTGGGGCAGATTGGACATTCCATGCCTGAGTTACAGCAAATTCCTATTTAATTGCAATAATAGCATGCTTTAGCACTTAGCTAAGAGTTTGCTAGCATGTTTTAGCATGCTTCTAGAATGTTGTTAGCATTGTTTAGCACTTGCTGGCACTTTTTTATATGTTATTAGGAGTCCATAACAGTGTTAAACATGTCACTTCCTGTTGCCAGCAGGTGGCGCTATGACTATAACTGAATATGAGCATGGTCATGTGTTCAGGACAGAACGTTTATTAAAAGTGTGAAGTTTGGCGCAGATTGGACATTGCCTTCTTGAGTAACAACAACATCCTGTTTCATTGAATTAGCATGCTTTAGCACTTAGCTAAGTATTGCTAGTATGTTTTAACATGTTTCTAGCATGTTTAGAAGTCAATGGCATTTTTAACATGTTGCTAGAATGGCATCAACGTGTTAAACATGACACTTCCTGTTACCAGTAGGTGGCGCTATTACTATAACTGAATATTCTCATGTAGATATGTTCAGGACAGAACGCTTATCAAAAGTGTGAAGTTTGGGGCAGATTGGACATTCCATGCCTGAGTTACAGCAAATTCCTATTTAATTGCAATAATAGCATGCTTTAGCACTTAGCTAAGAGTTTGCTAGCATGTTTTAGCATGCTTCTAGTATTTTGTTAGCATGTTTAGCACTTGCTGGCACTTTTTTATATGTTATTAGGAGTCCATAACAGTGTTAAACATGTCACTTCCTGTTGCCAGCAGGTGGCGCTATGACTATAACTGAATATGAGCATGGTCATGTGTTCAGGACAGAACTCTTATCAAACGTATGAAGTTTGGGGCAGATTGGACATTCCATGCCTGAGTTACAGCAACTTCCTGTTTCATGGCGAAACATCAAAATTTGTCAGGCCGCCGAGGACCCGCCCTTCGACGAAAACTCAAGATCTTCGCAATTTAACGTCGCAAAGGCCTTAAGATTACACTCACCAAATTTGAAGATGATCAGATTAAAACTGTAGGAGGAGTTCGTTAAAGTATGAGGCCTGAAAATGTCAAAAACTGCACAAAAATCTGGGAGGAAGTTCAAAATGGCTGACTTCCTGTTGGGTTTAGGGCTATGCTCCAAGAGACTTTTTTGTAGGTATTAGGTCATTACATGTATGTACCGAATTTCGTGCACGTACGTGGAACGTTGCGGGAGGCGCACTCCGTTGAACTTTTATAGGTGGCGCTATCGAGCCGTTTTGCCCCGTCCAATTCTGAAACCTATATCAGATGTAAATTTTCGCCAGTTCTGACGCGTGTGCAAAGTTTCGTGAGTTTTCGCGCATGTTTAGGCCCTCAAAAATGCAATTCAATGCGGAGAAGAAGAATAATAATAATAATAATTAAAGCTGCAAGCAGCGATGAAAGGGCCCTCGCACCCGTGCCATCAACACTCGGTGGCTTTAGGAAGACAGAGCATGGTTGGGAAATGTACATTTAAGGAGGTATATATAGTAAGAGTATTTCAAAGTCAGTTACAAAATGTTTTGTATAATGGTGATAATAGCATGCTTCATGACTCAGCTAAGTGTTGCTAGCATGTTTAGTGTGTTTCTAGCATGCTTAGTACACAATAATTATGTGGTTAGTACTGCATTACTGTGTTAACCATGTCAGTTTCTGTTGCCAGTAGGTGGCGTTATGACTATAACTGAATATGAGCTTGGATGTGTGTTCAGGACAGAACTCTTATCAAACGTGTGAAGTTTGGTGCAAATTGGACATTGCCTTCTTGAGTAACAACAAAGTCATGTTTCATTGAATTAGCATGCTTTAGCACTTAGCTAAGCATTGTTAGCATGTTTTAACATGTTTCTAGCATGTTTAGAACTCAATGGCATTTTTAACATGTTGCTAGAACGGCATCAACGTGTTAAACATGTCACTTCCTGTTGCCAGTTGGTGGCGCTATTACTATAATTGAACATTCTCATGTAGATGTGTTCAGGCCATGACTCTTATCAAAAGTGTGAAGTTTGGGGCAGATTGGACATTCCATGCCTGAGTTACAGCAAATTCCTATTTAATTGCAATAATAGCATGCTTTAGCACTTGGCTAAGAGTTTGCTAGCATGTTTTAGCATGTTTCTAGTATGTTGTTAGCATGTTTAACACTTGCTGGCACTTTTTTATATGTTATTAGGAGTCCATAACAGTGTTAAACATGTCACTTCCTGTTGCCAGCAGGTGGCGCTATGACTGTAACTGAATATAAGCATGGTCATGTGTTCCGGACAGAACGCTTATCAAAAGTGTGAAGTTTGGGGCAGATTGGACATTCCATGCCTGAGTTACAGCAAATTCATATTTAATTGCAGTAATATCATTCTTTAGCACTTAGCTAAGTGTTTGCTAGTATGTTTTAGCATGTCTATAGTATGTTGGTAGGATGTTTAGCACCTACTGGCATTTTTTTATATGTTATTAGGAGTCAAGAACAGTGTTAAACGTCACTTCCTGTTGCCAGCAGGTGGCACTATGACTGTAACTGAATATGAGCATGGTCATGTGTTCAGGACAGAACGTTTATTAAAAGTGTGAAGTTTGGCGCAGATTGGACATTGCCTTCTTGAGTAACAACAACATCCTGTTTCATTGAATTAGCATGCTTTAGCACTTAGCTAAGTATTGCTAGTATGTTTTAACATGTTTCTAGCATGTTTAGAAGTCAATGGCATTTTTAACATGTTGCTAGAATGGCATCAACGTGTTAAACATGACACTTCCTGTTACCAGTAGGTGGCGCTATTACTATAACTGAATATTCTCATGTAGATATGTTCAGGACAGAACGCTTATCAAAAGTGTGAAGTTTGGGGCAGATTGGACATTCCATGCCTGAGTTACAGCAAATTCCTATTTAATTGCAATAATAGCATGCTTTAGCACTTAGCTAAGAGTTTGCTAGCATGTTTTAGCATGCTTCTAGTATGTTGTTAGCATGTTTAGCACTTGCTGGCACTTTTTTATATGTTATTAGGAGTCCATAACAGTGTTAAACATGTCACTTCCTGTTGCCAGCAGGTGGCGCTATGACTATAACTGAATATGAGCATGGTCATGTGTTCAGGACAGAACGTTTATTAAAAGTGTGAAGTTTGGCGCAGATTGGACATTGCCTTCTTGAGTAACAACAACATCCTGTTTCATTGAATTAGCATGCTTTAGCACTTAGCTAAGTATTGCTAGTATGTTTTAACATGTTTCTAGCATGTTTAGAAGTCAATGGCATTTTTAACATGTTGCTAGAATGGCATCAACGTGTTAAACATGACACTTCCTGTTACCAGTAGGTGGCGCTATTACTATAACTGAATATTCTCATGTAGATATGTTCAGGACAGAACGCTTATCAAAAGTGTGAAGTTTGGGGCAGATTGGACATTCCATGCCTGAGTTACAGCAAATTCCTATTTAATTGCAATAATAGCATGCTTTAGCACTTAGCTAAGAGTTTGCTAGCATGTTTTAGCATGCTTCTAGTATGTTGTTAGCATGTTTAGCACTTGCTGGCACTTTTTTATATGTTATTAGGAGTCCATAACAGTGTTAAACATGTCACTTCCTGTTGCCAGCAGGTGGCGCTATGACTATAACTGAATATGAGCATGGTCATGTGTTCAGGACAGAACTCTTATCAAACGTATGAAGTTTGGGGCAGATTGGACATTCCATGCCTGAGTTACAGCAACTTCCTGTTTCATGGCGAAACATCAAAATTTGTCAGGCCGCCGAGGACCCGCCCTTCGACGAAAACTCAAGATCTTCGCAATTTAACGTCGCAAAGGCCTTAAGATTACACTCACCAAATTTGAAGATGATCAGATTAAAACTGTAGGAGGAGTTTGTTAAAGTATGAGGCCTGAAAATGTCAAAAACTGCACAAAAATCTGAGAGGAAGTTCAAAATGGCTGACTTCCTGTTGTGTTTAGGGCTATGCTCCAAGAGACTTTTTTGTAGGTATTAGGTCATTACATGTATGTACCGAATTTCGTGCACGTACGTGGAACGTTGCGGGAGGCGCACTCCGTTGAACTTTTATAGGTGGCGCTATCGAGCCGTTTTGCCCCGTCCAATTCTGAAACCTATATCAGATGTAAATTTTCGCCAGTTCTGACGCGTGTGCAAAGTTTCGTGAGTTTTCGCGCATGTTTAGGCCCTCAAAAATGCAATTCAATGCGGAGAAGAATAATAATAATAATAATAATAATAAACAGAGCAATTCCAAGAGGGTCCTCACACCATCGGTGCTCGGGCCCTAATAATAATAAAAATAAACAGAGCAATTCCAAGAGGGTCCTCACACCATCGGTGCTCGGGCCCTAAATATAGCTGCGAGCAGCGAATCCGGGCCCAAGCCGGTGGCACCGCAACCCCGGTGCCTTTACCGCCGGCTTTGGCCCTTCATCGCTGCTCGCAGCTATATTTATATATATATATATTGTGACGGGGCTGAGGAATCACATGACAAGGAGGGCTGAAGAAAAATCCCCGGAGGGTGTGTTTATTTAACAAAAGGTGAAGAAAAACAAGGGATGTGGAAGTGCCGATGTGCTCCGTGCTCTTGTCCTCTGAGAAGTGTTCCGCCTTGTACACCGTTTCTCTGTGATCCGTGCCGTTTCGGTGAGAGGGGTGTCGGGCTGGTCGGTTATCCACTGCTGTCTAGGAAAAAAATGCAAGAGAGAGACACAGTCAGTTTCCACCATTGGAGACGTTGCTCGTCCTTGTGTTTGTCTGGTCTGCTTATAAAGCCCTCTTGTGACGAGCTTCAGGTGTGGCCGATCAGCCCGTGATGATTGAGTGCAGGTGTTCCTCCTCTGTTGCCAGGACGACGCTGATAGGTGCTCGGGACGTTTGTCACACTCCCCCTCCCTAAGTGTCGTCCTGGTCCCGGTAAACAGGGGGGAGCTGTGGAGTGAGGGAGGGGTACAACCTGACAGACCTGTGAAAGCTGCCCACAGCCGCGAGAGTCCGTCAGCGTTGGCGTTGGCTGCTCCCGCCCGATGACGCACGTCGAAGTGGAAGTCCTGGAGCGCTAGGAACCACCGAGTCACCCGGGCGTTGGTGTCCTTCGCCTTCGCCATCCACTGTAGAGGAGCATGGTCTGTGATTAGGGTAAATTTTCGGCCTAGAAGGTAGTACCTCAGCTCCAGGACTGCCCACTTGACGGCCAACGCTTCCTTCTCGACCGCGGCATACCGTTGTTCCGTCGGGGACAGCTTTCGGCTGATGTACATCACCGGGTGTTCCTCACCGTTCTGGACCTGGGAAAGAACGGCCCCTAACCCGGTGTCCGAGGCGTCGGTCTGCAATAAGAAGGGACAGTTAAAATTGGGTGCGTGTAGTACCGGCTCCATGGTAAGCGCTTCCTTGATGCGCCGGAAGGCGTCTTCCTCGGGGGGACCCCAGCGAACCTTTTCTGGCTGTCCCTTCTTGGTCAGGTCTGTCAGGGCCGCCGCTAGGGAGGAGAAGTCGGGAATAAAGCAGCGATAGTAGCCTGCCAACCCCAAAAACGCTCGTACCTGAGTTTTACTGGAGGGCCGTGGTGCCGAGAGGATTGCTGTCACCTTCTTCTCTTGAGGACGAATAAGGCCACGGCCCACCTGGAAACCCAGGTACTTGGCTTCGGGTAGAGCGAGGTGGCACTTCTTGGGGTTGGCGGTAAGCCCTGCTCGCCGTAGCTCCATTAGCACCCTCCGGAGCCGCTCCAGATGGTCCTCCCAGGTCTCCGAATGGATAACCACGTCATCCAGGTAGGCGGCAGCATATTCCTGGTGGGGCCGGAGTAGGATATCCATAAGCCGCTGGAACGTCGCGGGTGCCCCATGAAGCCCGAAGGGAAGAACCCGGTACTGCCAGTGGCCGCTGGGGGTGGAGAAGGCGGTCTTCGGTTTGGCTTGCTCGGAGAGGGGGACTTGCCAGTATCCCTTAGTCAGGTTCAGTGTGGAGATAAACCGGGCTCTCCCCAGACGGTCCAAAAGTTCATCTACGCGGGGCATGGGATAACCATCGAAGTCGGAGACCTGGTTAAGACGGCGGAAGTCGTTACAAAACCGGAGGGTGCCGTCCGGCTTTGGGACCATTACAATGGGGCTGGACCAGGGGCTACGGG